>NW_016807049.1:2415893-2457820 GCF_001698545.2 Rhinopithecus bieti
AAAAAAAAAAAAAAAAAAAAAAAAAAAAAAAAATCCCCTATATCCTGTAAGTCAGTTTACTTGGATTTCCAAAATAAAATTTAAATTTTTTTATGGATACAGTCATTCACTGAAACTTGGTTTATGTGTTTTAAAAATCAGAAACAATCAAACTGTTCATCAATAAAGTGTTTACTTAAACATGATATATAATTTTATGTAGGACTATGCAAAACAGAACAATAATGATGGAAAATGTATAGCAATATGCGTAAGAATAGATTCATTTAGAACAAAGTATCCCAACCTATGTTGGGAAAGATAAACTAGTACATTGAGAAAGGCTGTAGATGTGCTGAAATATTTATATTCCATTGTACAAATATAATTTCTTTATGTTTCATTATAGGAAAAAGTTGGAAATCACCAATTTATATTATAGTATTTAAAGGAAATAACTTCCAAAATTCACATACACATTATGGTTACATTTATAAAACATAAGTATGCCAAGAGATAAAGACTACAAGTGGTTTTATAAAAACAAAACCATCAACATGCTATACTGATTGCATTTGTATTGATTTTATTCACAGTTTTCAAACATTTTGTAGTGTGGGCCTATTATATTAACAGTGAAAAATGAAAATGAAAATACAGTATTATATGAATTTCAGGAAAAAATCTTAAGTCAAAATAATGGTCAAAGAGCTTTCTCTCATTGAAATTTAATTTGCTCAATGATGAATTAAATAACACATGGCACAATTTGAATTCTCCTAAAATGTTTAGCTTTTGAAATCCTAGCCCATGAGTTATCAGTACGAAAGTTCTCCAAAGCATTCAAAGCAGTTTACCATAGTAGTAGAAATCAAGGACTCTCCATACTTTGTAGGCTTCTCATTCATTCAGAAATTGCTACTTGTTTGACCTTGGGCAAGTTACTTTAACTGGCTGTGTCTTCGTTTTCTATGCTATAAAAGTGGTTTGATAATTACAATACTTACCCTGTGAATGGTGGAGAGAGTTAAATGACTTAATATGTATGAAGCACTTGGTTAAGGGCCTGGCATGTAGTTCTAAGCAAGTGCTATAAAAGTATCGTCTATTACTACTATGCTTTTAATGCTGAAACAGACATAAAAGTGTCTATGAAACTAATTGTATACTAATTCAATTAGAAAAAAGTGGAAATGAAATATAGTATATTGGTAATGACAGGGGAGTTTTAGAATTATTACAGGCATACTCAACTCTATTTCCTCCTCATAAAAGCTATCATCCACAACCAGACCTGCTGTTTGGTAGCTCAGATTTGAAAATAGCCCTTTTGACAGCAAGGTCAAGGGAATTCCTCTTGTGAAAGAGAGAACTGCTTAATGCAAACAATAGGTAGAGAGTTATTTACAAAATATATTTTGTATAATTTTTGTATACATAAAAAATACAGAGGGTATTCTGTAATACCTTCTGGTAAAATTAATTCTCCATGGACAAATGCAAAACAAAATAAAAATATATATGAGTAAAAGTTATTAGTAAGTCAGAATGAAGGTATAGTACTTAAACCTACTTCCCTTTCTAGCTAAGAACTATTTGCTGAGTTGCGGATACTCAGTTCAGTGAGGGAGGGTCTACTCTGCAAAGAGGTGCTTCCAAAATACTCATAAAAACAGCCTTCTTAGGCCATCCCAAAGTGGCTGAAATATGCCATAGGAGAGGGTGTGGATTTGCCTGCCACATGGCTGCTAGCTTTGCTCTCTGCTCTGCACTGGCTTCTCCTCTTGACTTCCCAGCAAAGACGGCCTTTGTAACTTCATGACACTCATATCCAGGAGCGGGTGAATTACAACACCCATCTCTGCCCCTACAGTCAACAAAAATACACGCTCACCACCTGCTATCAAGCAGCAAGTGCTGTCTTCCTTTATGATATATAATGTTTTCATTACGGAACTAGAAAAAAAGAAAATTTGTTCCAAAACTTTCTATATGGCAAAAGATACATGGCCCTACATAGCTTTAAAATGTATAGCAATGGCAAGAGAATGGCATGAACCCAGGAGGCGGAGCTTGCAGTGAGCCGAGATTGTGCCACTGCACCCCCACCTAGGCGACAGAGCCAGACTCTGTCTCAAAAAAATAAATAAATAAATAAATTATAGCAATGGAACCCATAGATATTACTTATGAATGAAGAGGAGAGAAGAGGATGGAAAGAGAAAAATGTATAGAACTTTAAAGTTTCCAGTGCTCCTCCACATTCATTATTTTATTTGAGGTGATTCACACAACAGTTTTATGAGGTTAAATAAGCAAAGCTAAATGTTAGCTGCCATCCTCAAGTTACTGGATCCCCATGGCATCTTAAGCAATCCAATCAACATTTCTCAGAATCCTTGTCTGTAGAAGTTGCAATGCCTGTCAATTAAATAATAGAGTACAGTTGTGAAGATGAAAAACATGAAATTGTCTCATGTTGTGAAAACTCTTGAATGCCAGAGGTAAACTTGTTACATAGTTCCTAAATATAGAAATTAATTATGTATTTCAAGTACAAAGCATTGATTAAGAAGATTTTGTATGTAACTAAGATGGCTTGGAGATATTAGCTGAGTACAAAATGTCAATTGCTTTCAAGAAAAATGATTTTCTTATTTTTCTGTACCTATTATTCGAAAGTTAGAGGAATTGAGGTAAGAATTATATTAGTTGAAAGTATTTTCTGTGAAAATTATGATTCACTTTTTATCTTCCGTCTAAAGACTAAGTTTATTTATTTATTTTGGGATTTGGAATTATTCCTAGAATATAAACATGAATTGTTATAGGTATTAACCAAATTGGAGTCATTTTCTTACCCAAAAGACATAAAAAATTATTTAAAAAAAAACAAAATCATAAATGAGGAAATAAACAGTAATATTCTTACATTACCTGGGCCACATTGCAAATATACTATCCCATCTACTTATTATTTATTATATGATATGAAATATGACAGACCCAAATTTATTATATGGTAAGACTGCCTCCTCTGTTATTTCCCTATAAGGCCTCTTACGCAATGAATAAGACACACTAAGTTCTGTGAGCCATTTTGAAAGAGGACTTGACCATTGTAATTAGAATCTCTGAAGAAACAGACCCAGAGAAAAATCTCAAAATAATGTTTTGTCGGTTTTTAAGAGCAAAGCACAAAAACTACATCTAATTTAGGAAAGTCTTATTTTACCGCAATGCTGCTATAGCCTGCATGCTAAGTTCAGGGAACTTAAGCACAGTCAATGGTTCAATGAGCAGATTAAAATGTGCAGTGAGACTGAATAATTATAGTAATTCCCAACTGGGAGAGGAGAGCTTTGAATGTTTATTTGGATGTCCTAAATTTTGTTTTTGGTCTAGAATATAACATTTAAAAGGACCTATTTAGCAACTGTTCATATGTGCTGTTATACATCACTGTCCTCCAAGGATACCTCTCAACTTACTAAAGAAGCAGCCACTCTATAAAGTGATTGGAACACATCATCTAAGAACTTCTGGATGAAAATATCTGCACTCCATCTAAAGACAGATTCAGATCAAAACAACTGCATCAACATACACACAGGCAGCAATTATATATACATCATTGATTTGCTATTTTAATGTTGTTACATATTTATGTTGATGACCTTAATTCCACTCTTCCACTTATTCTACCTTCCATTTATTTTTCTTTATTCTACCTTCTCATCTCCTCTACCCTAAAATCAAATTAGTACAGGTTTAACACTCATGTTAAGGGTTAAAAATAGTCAATTTTTTTTTTTTTTTTTTGCTATAATTTCCATCCAAGAACTTACCATAGTATCTCATGTGCATCAAGATACAGAGTCAGGGCCAGGCACGGTGGCTCATGCCTGTAATCCCAGCACTTTGGGAGGCCGAGGTGGATGGATCACGAGGTCAGGAGAGTGAGACCATGTGGCTAACACAGTGAAACCATGTCTCTACTAAAAATACAAAAACTTAGCCGGGCGAGGTGGCGGGCGCCTGTAGTCCCAGCAACTTGGGAGGCTGAGGCAGGAGAATGGCGGGAACCCAGGAGGCGGAGCTTGCAGTGAGCCGAGATCGGGCCACTGCACTCCAGCCTGGGCGACAGAGCGAGACTCCGTCTCAAAACAAAACAAACAAACAGAAAAAAGATACAGACTCAGAAACACTGACTTCAAGCAACACGTGCATCATCACTGAAAATAGTTTTCATATAAATCAGAAAGCAAATCAGTAGTACTCATCCACACTTGGTTTTTTAATGTTTTTCTCATCCCAGAAAACTTAGAGGTACTTGAAGTTATCTGATCTCAAGACTTAGGAATCATCACAAATAACTCCCTGGGTTTCTGGCACACAATTAAGATGTCAGTAAAAGCACCCATGTGAGGACTTTTTACAACTATATATTCAAATTAACATAATGCAGACGTAATGCTCTGATTTTTTAAAATCCAGGTTAAAATATGTACAAATAAAAAGTCTGTATATCACAGACCTATTCAGAATTGCAGGTGGATTTAGCACTTATCATTTTTCAGAGCCACTTCAAGAATTCCTAGATAGGCTCAGCTCTCCAAAAGAACTGAGAATCTGCCAAGTGAAGCCTGATGTTTAACTTAATGTGAGTAACAAGAGGGTAGAAAGGAGGATAAAGGGACGTTCTACTTACACACACAATAGGAAGTCTTCCATCCTCATCCCAAATTTAAAAATTGTTATGCCTCACTTGCATTCAATACCTATCTAGATAGCTTTGGAAATAAAACCCAGCAAGCAAAGGAGTCAAGTCTTTATTTAAGGGGAAGTATTGGAAACAAAGAGAAAAAGAAAGTGCATTGTGAAGAATGGAGTATATATGTTTTTAAAAAGATAGTGAAGCATTTAAGGTGATATGTACCACTAGCCACCACGTCAGTAAAATTTTCTCATAAAAGAAGAAATAAAGGTCTTATAAGCAGTTAAGATTCATTAAAATTAGTGCTTAGATGCAATACATAAATTCTTATTTTGAAGTTTTTTTTTACATATTTTAAAGAATATGAAGAGAATGTCAGTAAGATGGTGAAATAGGAGGTCTCAGACTTCACTACCCCTATAGAAAGTTCAACAAGCAACTATTCACAGTTAAGAATGTGTTGGCTGAAATCCCAAAAGTTGGTAATAAGCCCAAATCATCTGTGTCATCCATAGAATTCAATAAAAACCTTATTTAATGGGTAAGAGAAATGGTCTCATTTTGATGAGACCCAAGTCCCTCTCCCCCAAGTCAGGACAGTGCCACACAATGATAATTCCTCAAGGTCCAGTTTCTACGATGGGAAAGAGAACTAGAGGCAGACACCCAGCTTCCCTAGCATTATGAAATGCTTTTTCCAGGAAGCCCATTCTGGTTTCAGCTTACAGAGAACGGGAGGAAATGGCACAGCTAGACCACTCGGGATCAAGTAAAAATAAGGAGACAGCGCCCTTGGCGACTAGCTCACAGATCTTGATGGTAAGTAGCAATGTGTCCCTGCCAGCAGTGGCACCCGAGCAGAGGTACCAGGTCACAGCATAATCCATCTATAAAACCAAGCTGGGGCTCCCAGAAGTGTGGGAAGTTCGACCTGGCTCGAATCCCTAGATGGTCAGCCTCCAGGACCACCTTCAGACTCAGCCCAAGGAGAGAGACTACCACCACCACCGTGGATTTCAGGAAAATGTAGGGGCTAATTCTGCCACATTCAACAGTTTCAACAGTGCACAGACAAGCCTCAAAGCCCACCCTGAGGCCCTACCAAAGCAGAGACAAACTTCAACCGTGAACTGCTACTGAGCTTCGTAGTTGGTTACATCCCTCCAGGTCAGCAACTCCACCTGAATTTGGAGCCCCTCCTGCAACCCTGCTCAGCTGCTGAACTAAAATAACACCTGACAAGGAAATACAACCAGTGGTCCTGCCAGATCACAGCTGACTGTAGTGTCCATACAGCAGTGCAGCCTGATAACAGAGCTTACTCAGTGGTCTTGCCGGAAAGCAGAGCCCAGCTACTTTCCCACCTGAACTCAGAAAAAAGGCAGCAGTCCATCTATCCACAGGGCAGCAGTCCATCTATCTAGAGAACCACAGGGCAGGTTATGCCTGCACAGGGTCATCACCGGCTAGCCCATACAGAATTACAGGCTACATTAAATAGTATCGGTCTCTCCCTACTGAAGGACACCTGTGAAAACCAAAAGAAGTGGCTCTCTCCCTAAATGCACAAGCATACAAGAATACAAGGATTACAAAGACTCAGGAAATTATAACATATCCGAAAGAAACTAATGAAGCTCCAACAATGTACCCTAAAGAAAGAGATGCATGAAATGACAGAGAATTCAGAATAATCCTTAACAAGGTCAGTGAACTACAAGAATATATCAATTAAAAATTACATAAAATTTGAAAACATATACACAAATCAACTGAGAAATTTAACTAAGGAACAGGTAAAAAAATTGTAAAAATATAGAAATCTCAGAGGTAACGAGTACAATAATGAGACAAGAAATGCAATATAAAGCTTTGAGAGCAGGCTTAATTAAGCTAAAGAATCAGTGAGCTCAAAGACAGAATATTTGAGATTATTAAGTCAGAGGAACAGAAAGAAAAAAAATGACAAAGAATGAGGAAAGCCTACAGGAATTATGGAACCTATCAAGAGACCTAACTTTCACATAATATGAATTTCAGGGAGAAAAAGAAAGAGAAAACAACAGAAAGCATATTTTAACATATAACAGCTGGAAATTTGTAATCTGGGCAACAATGCCAACATCTAGGTACTGGAAGTACAGAGATCTCGATAAAATTCAACACAAAGAGGAGTTCAGAAAGAGACCTAATAATTAAACTATTAAAAATCAAAGACAAAGAAAAAATTCTCAGAGCAATAAGCGATAGGAAACATAGCTTTTATAAAGGTGTTTCAAAATGACTATTGGCAGATGTCTCAGCAGAAGCCCTGCAAGCCAAAAGAAAATAGGATGATATAATCAGCCGGGCGCGGTGGCTCACGCCGTAATCCCAGCACTTTGGGAGGCGGAGGCGGGTGGATCATGAGGTCAGGAGATCCAGATCATCCTGGCTAACACGGTGAAACCACATCTCTACTAAAAATGCAAAAAATTAGCCGGGCGTGGGGGTGGGCGCCTGTGGTCCCAGCTACCCTGGAGGCTGAGGCAGGAGAATGGCGTGAACCCAGGAGGCAGAGCTTTCAGTGAGCAGAGATTGTGCCACTGCACTCCAGCCTGGGTGACAGAGAGAGAGACTCCCTCTCAAAAAAAAAAAAAAAAAAAAAAAAAGAAAAAAGACAAAAAGAAAAGAAAAGAATGATATAATCAAAGTGCTGAAGGAAAAAAAGAAAAAAGAAAAAAAAAATCCTGCCAACAACCACAAAAAAAAAGTTTTACCCAGCAAAACAGTCCTTAAGAAATGAGAGAGAAATAAAAAATTCTTAGACAGAAAGTTAAGGGAGGTCATCACCCCTAGGCCTGTTTTACAGGAATTGCTAAAGGGAGCTCAGTAAGCTGAAACAAAAGGCTACTAATTGATAAAGTAAAACTTAAAAAAGCACGAATTTTCTAAGTAATTAAAAGCCAAATTCAGAACACACTAGGACAGTAATGCTGGTGTGTAAAGAATTTTATCCCTAGCACATAAGTTAAAAGACAAAACTTAATTACAATTATAACTAAAATACATTATCAGAGATACATATTATGAAATGATATCAAAATCATAGAATATGATAAGGGTAAGAGTAAAGCTGTAGAGTTGTTTTATGAAATCAAAGTTAGGTTGTTACCAGCTTGAAGCAGACTGTTGTAAGATGGTTTATGTAAGCCTGCTGGTCACTACAAAGCAAAAACTTACAGTAGATGCACACAAAAAAATAGAAAGAATTCAAAGCCTACAAATACAGAAAACCATCAAACCACGAAGGAAAACAGTGAGAGAGAAGGAGAAAAACAGCATCTACAAAACAACCAGAAAACAATTTTTTAAACAGCAGTAATAAATTCTTATCAATCAATAACTACTTTCAATGTAAATGGATTAAATTATCCAATAAAAAGACATGGAGCAACTGAACGGGTTTGAAAGAGACCCATGGGACTCTATGCTGTGTTCAGAAAAATCACTTCACTGTTGTGTTTAAGGGCAAGCATAATCTGAGAGTGCAGAAATGGAAAAAATTTCATGCAAATGGAAATCCAAACAAGAGCAAGTTTAGGTCTACTTATATCAGGAAAAAAAAAAAAAAACAGACTTTAAGTTAAAACCTGTAAAAAGAGAGAAAGAAAGACATTATATAATGATAAAAGGGCCAATTCATCAAGAGGATATAACATTTGTAAATATGTATGCACATTGGAGCACCTAAATACATAAAGCAAATATTAAAGAATCTGAAGAGAGAAATACATTGCACTACACTAAGAGAAGGAGACTTCACTACCTCACTTTCAATATCTGGATTCATAATCTACTGCCTGTTCTGAATTCTAACACGGGCAGCTTTTCCTATAACTCCACCCTCCCTAATTGCCTACAATGTGCCAAGCAGACATAGTACCTACAGGGGAAAGGAAGGGAAGGGCTGTCTGGGACTCTGGCTGGTGCAGCAATGGAAGAGAACAGGACAGGGACATGAAAAACCCATCCTAAATATGGGTTAGAATGTGAGATGTGATAAATTACAATTGCCAAGACAGTGTGGGAAGAATTCTGAAGAGAATCCTCAAGTAATTACTGGTGTTATTCCAAGGGGAGCTAAAATCATCACCCAATAATCATTTTCTGGATTTTCTATTAGCCACAATCAGACTTAACTAATAAGTGGGGAAGAAATGTGTTTATGAGTATTCTCTAACAGATACAAATCTGTTCAAATAGAGTCAATGTCCTTCTAGAATATTCTAGAAAACTACTCTAATGAGTATTTTTAACAAAAGCAAACTTACCCTGGTCAAATGAAGTTTAAGATTCAGAGGATCTCACTTGCACAGTCCCTTGAAAAAATTGTGAGAGAACTCTATATAGTCACATGGACTATATTTTCCCCAAGTTACAAAAGTAATAAGTTTCAACTATAATTAGTGAAGACCACTCTCTCCACTCTGATCATCTTGCCTTCAGCATATTTCCTTCTATGACTAATGATGTTGGAATGGCTTAGAATAGTCTGGAGTCCAGCGAAGGGGAAGTTGAGTTGAGGATACATTTAATTTGGGTTTAGTGGATATATATTTGTGGCTTAAAGTCATTTTTGTGCAATCTTATGTTATTGCTACTTGATCCAGTATAAGACTACTCCTGCTTCCTAATGCTTCATAATACTTGTCACCTGTAGTATGTGCTGATGGAGGAGAAACAAGATTTGAAATGCACATGGCCTGTGAAAAATTATTAAAACAAGAATAAATTGGGGATATAACATATATGACCATAAGTGTACCATATATTTTTTTAGACTAGAATAATGAAAAATAGACTTGAACAAAATGTTTGTCCTTACAGGACAGAAACCACTTCACCATATTACAATTAGAAAGTATATCTATGGGCCGGGCACGGTGGCTCATGTCTGTAATTCCAGCACTTTGGGAGGCCGAGGCGGGTGGATCACAAGGTCAGGAGTTTGAGACCAGCCTGACCAACATGGTGAAGCCCTGTTTCTCCACTAATAATACACAAAAATTAGCCGGGTGTGGTAGTGCATGCCTGTAATCCCAGCTACTCAGGGAGTTGAGGTAGGAGAATGGCTTGAATCTGGGAAACAAAGGTTATGGTGAGCCGAGATCGTGCCACTGCACTCCAGCGTAAGCAACACAGCAAGACTCTGTCTCAAAAAAAAAAAAAGAAAAGAAAAGAAAAGAAAGTATATCTATATATCTGTGTTGGGGAAGTTACAATTTTTATGCACGGCAACGTACTAAATTCCATCTTAGAGTATCTGACACATCTTGACCTGAAAAAGTCTGAGGCAGATGAAATGACATGCAACATTAAATCAATGCAGCAGAACAATCTGAAAAACACATGTCTATACCTATCCTCCTGTCTATCCCTCTCTATCTACCAATCAACACACACTAAAGGGTCAATGTACATAGCATAAGAACAATTTTTATAACTACATAGCTCAATTAAAAAAACAGCAATTGTGAAAAATATTTATATTACTCTTGGATATGTTTATTTTCAGGTTATGCTTATATTTTTCCAGATTTACTAATCAATCGAAATAGTCAAACATTATAGGAAGAAAGTATTGTTGTGGAAGCCAAGAATGTAAAATAAGGAAAACTGTCCAAACCTTCAAATTTTCCAAAATTCTTATAGCATAGAGACTAAATACCATAATGGTCAAAATCATGGAAATTTAAAAAAGAACCATGAAAAATAATTTTTAAAAACAGATGCTTAAAATACCAACAGAAGAAATAGACAATTATGAGAATCAGAACACTCCTAAGCAGAAATCTAAAACAGATGGAATATGAAGGTGTTTGTAAAGTCAATAGAACATCTACAAAATAACCAACAACCTCAGTTTTACTTCACTAAGTGTTGTGATCAGTTGGTAAGGCTGGTAGTATGAGTAATGATTTTGTTCTCCTGTACTTAATAAAGTACTGCTTGTACTTTTAAAATCATGATAAAATAATCTCTACAAAGAATCTAGGTGCATAATACAAGAGGCACAAAATTGATGCTTCTTGAACATACTTTTATTTTAAAATTTTTATTGTGGTAAAATAAACATAACATAAAATTTGCCCTTTTAACTACTTTAAACATACGATTTGGTGACATTAAGTACATTTACAGGTTGTGCAACCATTACCAGTATCCATTTCCAGAAGTTTTTCATCATTCCACACTTGGTTCTAGCCAAAAGACCAAGAAGCGATCTTTTTCATCATTCCAAAAGGAAACTCTGTACTTTTTTAAGCAGTAACTCTGTCCTGTTCCACCCTCAGCCTAGGTCAAACACATATTCTTTTTAAAAAAATACTTTCCATACTTTTATATTTATACTTTAAAATAATACTTTTTATACTCTTCAGAATCCTGTCTCTTATATTCCAATACAAAAGTAGTATATATGCTACAGTTTATATACTGTGTTCAACAAGAAAAACATTGTTTATATTAGATATGTTTTCAGACTGAGAATATATTGAGAAACTTAGAAGAAAATTAAGATTTCACAGAACATAAAATAGTTGTGTTTACTTGTTTTACAAATAACCACTTGTCCCATAATAAAGACCTAACAGAAAAAAAAAAGCTTTTTCATCTTTAAGCATAAAAAATATTTGCCTCAGTATCTATTGTCCTATACAGCATGTCTCTTGCAATAAAAAACTATGAAGCACACATAAAGACAAGAAAACAAAGCACAATGTAAAGAGACAAAACTCCAGACTCAGATATGACATGTGTTGGAACTATCAAACAGAGACTTAAAAAAATCTATGATTTTAATACGTTAAGTGTACTAATGGAAAAAGTAAGCAACATATAAGATCAACCAAATAATTTCATCAAAGAGATGAAAACTGTAAAAAAAAAAAAATCAAATTGAAATGCTAGAAATAAAAAAAACAGTAACAGAGATGAATAATGACTTCCACATGCTCATCAGATGATTCAATAAAACCGAGAAATCGCTGAGCTCAAAGACCAGTTAACATAACTTACCAAACTGAAATGAAGTGAGGAAAAGAAATTAGAGGGGCAGGGAAAGAGAACCAGAGCACCCGAAAGCTGTAAGTAAACATCAAAGGGTCTAACATACATGTAATTGGAAGCCCAGAAGGAAATAAAAAGAGAATAGGGAAGGATATACACTTGAAGAAATTATGGCTGAATATTCTTCAAAACTGGTGATAGCCACAAAACCAAAGATTCAAGTAGTACAGAAAACACCACGCAGGATAAATGCCCTCAACAAAAGTCTCACCTTAGCATATCATATTCAAATTGCTGAACATCAAATACAAAGAAAAAAATATTTAAAGCAATCTGAGGGGGAAAATGTATTAACTACAGATGGAGGATAAAAATTACAGCAGACTTGTTAATCAGATATTATACAATTAAGAGGGCAAGATACTTTAAACTGATGAAAGAAAAATAAAATGTTAACCCAGCATTACATACCCATTGAAAATATTCTTTAAATATGGAGCAGAAATAGACTTCTTTAAAATTAGAGTCTTGCTCTGTCATCCAGGCTGGAGTGCAGTGGTGCAATCATAATTCACTGCAGCCTGAAACTCCCGGGTTCAATTGATCCTCCATCCTCAGCCTCCCAAGTAGCTAGTACTACAGGTGCTCACCACTGTGCCTGGCTAATTTTTTATTTTTTTTTAGAGATGAGGGTCTTGTTATGCTGCCCAGGGTGGTCTTGAATGCCTGGTCTCAAGCAATCCTCTGGGCTTAGCCTCCCAAAATGCTGGGATTCCAGGCATGACCCACCATGCCCGGCCAGAAATAGACTTTTCAAAGACAAAACAGATAATTCAATGCCGGGAGACCTACTCTTATGAAAAGTTAAAAGAAGTTTTTTTAAATAGATGGAAGATGACGTAGGTCAGAAACTTGGATCTACAAAAAGAAATGAAGAATGTTCACCAAAGGAGTGAATAAAAGTATAATATCTTTTTGGGCCGGGCACAGTGGCTCACGCCTATAATCCCAGCACTTTGGGAGGCTGAGATGGGTGGATCACAAGGTCAGGAGATCGAGACCATCCTGGTTAACACGGTGAAACCCCATCTCTACTAAAAATACAAAAACTTAGCCGGATGTGGTGGGCACCTGTAGTCCCAGGAACTCGGGAGGCTGAGGCAGGAGAATGGTGTGAACCCGGGAGGCAGAGCTTGCAGTGAGCAGAGATTACGCCACTGCACTCCAGCCTGGGGAACAAAGTGAGACTCCGTCTTCAAAAAAAAAAAAAAAAAAAAAAGTAAGTGTGCTGACAATGCGGCAAGGACTGGGAGAAAGAATTTTGAAATCCATGTATCATACAGTTTAGATCTATGCTGCTATTAAAAACACAATAGAAAACTTTTTTTTTTTTCAGATCGGGTTTGCACTCGTTATTGCCCAGGACTAGACGTCAATGGTGCATATCTCGCGTCACCGCAACCTCATGGTCCTCCCAAGCTTCAAGACGATTCTCACTGCCTAAACCCCCAAAGTAGCTGGGATGAACAGGCATGCACCACATAATGCCTAGCTAATTAATTGTATTTTTGGGTAGAGACAGGGTTCCTCCAATGTTGGCAGGCTAGGTCTCGAAATCCTGACCTTCAGGTGCATGCCACCCGCCTCAGCCATCCCAAAGAATGCGGAATTACAGGCCGCAGCCCCGTGCCAGGCTAGAGAAGCATTTCTTAACCAAATTTTAAAACAATCTAAATAAATTACAATGATTTCCCTAATAGATGAAACTGTAAAGACTAAATGCAATATTAACCTACAATTAGTAATATTTAAAAGATAATATGTCATCCTAAAAGGAATCACATGTATTCTACTCTTTTAAAATAAATTCCATCGTATTTCAATGACATGATTATAAAATTGTTATCATATAAAGAAGCAGTCCAAATGTGTGCAGCTTCGTGGCATGGGCAAGGAACAATGGGGCTTATGCGACTTAAATCTAGGTATCTTTTGGATTTTTTTTTTTTTTTTTTTTTGAGACCAGAGTCTTGCTGTGTCACCAGGCGGCTGGAGCTGCTTGCTCCGGAGTGGTGTCATAATTCGCTCACCTGCCAACCTTTCGCCTCTCTTGTTTTTGTGTTTCATGCCTATTCTCCGCTACTCCTAGTTTTTGTCCTCCTAATAGTTCTGTGGCATTTACAGCACCCGCCACGCATGCCCAGCTAAGTTTTTTGTGTTTTAGTAGAGACGGGGTTTTACTGTGTTAGGCAGAATGGTCTCAATCTCCTGACCTCATGATCCGCCTGCCTGGGCCTCCCAAAGTGCTGGGATTACACGCGTGAGCCACCGTGCCCAGCCTATTTTGGATTTTTTGATGTTTTGATAATTGCCATCTATTTAGTACTGGTAATATATTGTTATTTCTTTTCTCATTTTACGTGTTTTTAACTTTATTCATAATTTAGTGTTTGTCATTTTGTATTATCAAATTTTTGTCCACTTCACTTTTCACAAAATCTGAATCCATTTCCTGGTTTTAAATAATACTGTAAAATTATCTGATACTTTATAGCTAATTGGCATAGAGTGGAAACTTTGCAACAGTAGTATACAACTTCTCAGAATCCTCTTCATAATTACAAATGGAATAAGGAAAAGCAATCAGCACCTAAATTACTTTATATGGATCAATGCTTTGGATATACAATAAGAATGCAACATGAGGAAATGTTTTTTCCCCCCTCTCTGCTGTGTAAAAATATCCAAGAGATTGTCCAGTGCAACCTTTCCCAATGTTGAGGCCATTCGTGCCCAGATCAAGTGACTTTTCTATGTCAGGCCTCTGAGCCCAAGCGAAGCCATCACATCCCCTGTGACCTGCACATACACATCCAGATGGCCTGAAGCAACTGAAGAACCACAAAGGATGTGAAAATAGCCAGTTCCTGCCTTAACGGATGACATTCCACCATTGTGATTTATTCCTGCCCCACCCTAACTGATCCATTGACTTTGTGACAATACACCCTCCCCACCCTTGCGATAACGTACGTTGTGATATTCCCCCGCCCTTGTGAATGTATTTTGTATGATACACCTCCCTCTACCCTTGAGAAGGTACTTGGTAATATCCTCCCCCGCCCTAAAAAGGTACTTTGTAATATTTTCCCCACCCTTGAGAATGTACTTTGTAAGATCCACCCTCTGCCCACAAAAAATTGCTCCTAACTCCACTGCCTATCCCAAACCTACACGAACTAATGGTAATCCCACCATGCTTCCCTGACTGTCTTTTTGGACTCAGCCCACCTGCACCCAGGTGAGTAAAAAGCTTTATTGCTCACACAAAGCCTGCTTGGTGGTCTCTTCACATGGACGCACATGACATTCTATAGCTAATAGCAGTTGGTGGCAGATGTGAGATGATAATTCTGTTCTCCCAAATTTACACTGCCACTGAAATGAGGATGGGAAAAACAACAGAATGGAATAGGACTTCCAATGAGGACCCAATGCAACCAAGAGGAAGTGGAGATCTCCAGAAGCAGAGAGGGTAGACCTGTAAGAAACCCAAGGATGCCAAACCTGCAGGCTTAAATTGTCAAGTTCTCAATGTCAAGTTCTTAAGGCAACCTGGTGCTTGATACTGAAGGACTTCCTAAGATAGAAAAAGTTTTAACTTGTAATCTGTCAGATACAAAAGAATTTCCTCTTCAAAGGTTTAGCTTGTTCAGCGTCCTTGTTCTTTTTTCCCTACTTCCAAGGCCAAACTAACTTCCTTATCCTTTGTGCCTCCCTGTCTTGGTTTCACAGTAAACAACTTTCCTGCTGGTCCTTATCTACATAGCCCACATCTGCTACCCACTCTGTAAATCACTGCTCCCGCTGAAACTGCCCTTCCCGCCAGTGTAACCACATTCCTGCACCTTTCAAGTCAGCCAGTCGAGTTAGATTGTGTGGTCCAACTCCAGCCAGTGGAGGCAGGACACAGTGGCAGGGACAAGCTGAGTTAGGAATTAAAAACCCCTTCCCTCCTTTATTCTGTGTGTTCTAGTGGCAACCAGGCTTGCGAGTAACACCCTTCTACAGAAGTAAATTTGCCTTGCTGAGAAATCCTTTGTTTAAGTGCTCATTTTGTTTGTGATTCTGAGCCTTATTTCCAACACAATCCTTCAGAGTTGCCCATTAAATGAGTTCAGCTTGCCCATAAACATGCCCTCTAGGAACATTTGAAAACTGCTACATGAGAAAGCTTCAGCACTGGCACCAATCTAAGTCACCTCTCTTGCTCCACTACGCCCTTACCCCGGCCCTGGCTGCTCACCCACACTTGCCACCATATCTCTACTGAATTCACACTATTTTCCTGCTGTAACAACAACTCAGTTTAGACTCAATTTCTTGTGTAACCACAGAACTTCCCTTAGCAAGACACATACTCTCACTTCAATCTTGAGGAAATAATTTGCTACATCCATTTTTCTCTCTGGTTCCCCTACTTCAAAGCAGTGAGTTAAACAAGAATACATAAAATGTGGCCCTAAGATCATGTCTATTATGACTAGCAGAAGATCTATAATTTTAATAAAACTGGATGCATTTGAACAACCTATGAATTTTTATCATTTCTCTGAGTCTGGAATCTAATCTGTCAGTTTCCTGTAGTTACTCAGACTCTGTTAATACCCAAAGAAGAACTTTGACTGAATATCAATATGTTCCAACCCAAATGTAGAAATCAGCACAATCAGGACTTAGGAAGTTATTGAAATCACCTGATAGCTGACAAACTGTTATAAGTAAATATCAATGCCAACACAAGAATTTTGCAAAAGTTTATGAACGCACCCAGTACTTTTTAACATACTTACTATAACATCCCCTACCCTGTGGGATGAAAACCAACCCCCATCTAAGAAACAAATTGTAACACTTTACCTTTCATTTTCAAACTCTTAAAATAAAGTCTCAGAAAATTGTCACCCATTGCTTTCCATAGGGTTAGAAGTTTATTCACACAAGGGTCAAAATACTTTTGATTTTATTTCTAATTGACAAATCACAGTTGTATATCTTTATGGGGTACAACGTGATGTTTTGATTGTTGAAATACAAAAAGCCTCCTTCTAAAGTGATACTAAATAATGCCTAAATGAGTTTTTCTAAACGTGTGCCAGCTTTGTTTAATCAGACAAATAAATACAAGTTATTTATACCATTTTAATATAAATAGTTCAAGATTTTTACTTTTCTCTCCCTTTATGTCACTACGAATACACTAGAAATAATAATCACAATAGTACATGGCTAGGACTATTTAAATAATAATACTCTTTAACTTACATTTTTGTTACCTATTATATGCTGGGACCAATAGATGTATCTCATATATGTATTATTCTCATAATGTCTAGCTGGTATGTATTATAATACCATATTTATGTTAGAATTATGGCTCATAAAGATGAAGTGAATTTTTGAAATTATGAGAACAAAACTTTATTTTTGCCTAAAATAATGTTTGCACACATTAGGATTACCATAAATATTTGCTTAATCAATAAATTAACATGAATAAACCCAGTTTGTCTGTGGCTAAAGCACATACCTTTTTCCTATACTGTGTTCAGCTTTTATCCTCTTTTGTTTAAAAACCATTTAAACAGTCAAGTGGTAAAATTGGAGCATAATTCTAAATAAAACAAGGAAGGTGTAGGGATTGGTGACTCATTCCAAAAGTATTCTAATTTCCAGTATCATAATCAAAATACATTCAGTTCATACCCATATTCATCAAGGAAATTGCAAACTATAATTTGATGCCATCAGCAAACCGTGAGCACCAGGCCACATGGCCACACACCAACAGAGAACAGAGTGCCGAATGTCCCTGAGCCTCATCTCCCAGCTCAGGAACGCCACTGTTGAGCCACTATTACCCAGTACTGCCATTATCAATATCCACAGAGCAGCCATTTACAGCTCTCGCAGACAAGAGGGTGCATAATTCAGGAGGCTACACCTTTTTCTTCAGTCAGGAGCCTTTCCTCCTCCTGTGGCCACAGCTATTAGTAAGGGAACTTGGCAACAGTGAAGAGAGTTGCCAGGTGTTCCACCTGTGTGCTACTCAGCTAGCTCAACAACATGGCATACATCCAGGTGCGGTGGCTCACACCTGTAATCCCAGGACTTTGGGAGGCCGATGTCACCTGAGGTCAGGAATTCAAGATGAGCCTGCCAACATGGTAAAACCCTGTCTCTACTGAAAACACAAAAATTAACCAGGCATGGTGGCAGGTGCCTGCTGCAATCCCAGCTACTCAGTAGGCTGAGGCAGGAGAATCGCTTGAACCCAGGAGGCAGAGGTTGCAGTAAGCTGAGATCCTTCCACTGCACTCCAGCCTGCATGACAGAGCGAGACTCCGTCTCAAAAGAAAAAAAAAAAAAAAAAAAAAAAAAAAAACAAGAAAAGAAAATAGCATACAATGATTAGCACCCATAAAAATGGTTTTCTGCATTGACAATGCTTTTAGGTCAAACTGAAGTGCACCCATTGAAAGTGACCCACCCTAATTTAAATGATGCTGTTACAGACAGTGTTGGTGTTCTCTCTCCGCATGGATGGTTGGGAAGTTGGAAGACCTTGTTATTCTCAGTTTCCTTCATGGACATAGGGCACCCTCAGAGGACCCAGTAACTGACAGGTCTCCTAGGTGGCCCAAAGTTCTACTGGCATGAGAGAGAATTCATCAGTAAGCTTCACAGGTAAACAAAGATTCTCAACTCTCTTATATTTTGAAATGACAAGTTTTTACTCTAAGGAGAAAACAGGCAGTTTTGTTCTCTGCCAGCTATAAATAGTGCTATTGAGACTATGAATATGACAAGATGATCATGCATTGATGGGATGGTAATTTTCTTTAATGCTCTGAGGAGTTTTCATCATAGAGAAAATTTGTCTCTTCCAATTCATTCTAAAATATTATTTTAAAGAGAGAGAGAAGTATAGGCATTATCTTGTTTAGTAACAGTCACAAGTACATTGCTGAAACATACCATATTTTATGAGAGTTTTCATTTTATAAACAATGTTACTTATTCTGTCACTCAAGGCATAACTACTGAAAATTGGTAAGCTGCAAAGGTAATGGCTATTTCTATTGTAAGAGTCACATTAAGATGTCACAGACGAAAATACTGTTTTTAGGGAATGCAGAAATATGAAAGAAACCTGAAATAAATCTCTACCAAAGGTAGAAACATTTTAAAACAAGAAACAAAGGATAAAAGTCATTTTTTCTTTCATATCGTTATTTACATTTGTTATTCTGAAATGTGAAAGTGGAACACATGGGTTATTATGCGTATGATTTTTCCCATTTTTTTAGTCTAAATATTTTCCAATTTAATGTAGGTATCCTGGCATTGCATGAAAATAGACTGTAAATATATTAAGCCTTTTGGGGACCCTGGTTGTTAAACACACACATGAAGAAGCATTTGTTAGGAATCAAGTTCTGTGTGTGTACATGCAAGCATGCCTTTCCATGTTGTGATACGACCAGTAGATCTAGAAATGTTTCCCTCTCCTTCCAGTTCCCTCTTCTCCCCTCAGCATTGTAAAAAGCTATGCAGGAAGAACAATAGCGCTGTAAACACCAAGTGACCCATGTGTTTACTGCTGTGACATGCCCGAGAATACAGTAGACAGCCTTATGTGCACTGAGAACACATCACAGGTCTAAGGGGAGCACGCTGCCTCCTTGGTATGGATGCATCCAGGCCTGACTAGACTCAAGGACAACATGGGAGGGGTTAATAATCCTGACACATGGATTGAAGACAGACAGGATATCCATGTGGTTAGCCACGTGGATTCTAAAGGCAGATTAGGCAACATATTATGTGACCTTCAGCAAGTAAGTTACTGGCACTTTTTCCTTGGTTTCCCCAACTGCAAAATGGGGATAAAAAGCATACCTACCTCATACCTACCTAAAAATTATACCTACATTAACTTTGTAACAACTAAAGGAGTTAACATTTGTAAAAGGTCTAGAACAGTGATTAACATGTAGTGAGCACTATGCAAGTATTTGGTAGTAGTAGTGGTATTAACAGTAGTGATACTGGTGGCAGTAGTAATAGTGTTAGTAGTAGTAGAGTGTGGTTCTGTGACTTTCCAGGCACAGTGATCTCATTCACTGAAACTTATGTCAATCAGAACTTGAGTTTTAATAGATCATATTTACAGCCTTTCTCCTTTGAGGACAGAGCCAGAAATACATCACACTGTGACTTTTTCTAGTGAATCACCAAACCTGGGGGTGATCTTAAGGCCCCCAACACAACTCCCCACAGGCATATAAGCCTCCTCTGCAAGTTGGCAAAAAGAGAATTGTGATAATATGAAACACATCACCTGCCACCTGAAGATCACTCTAGCTGAGCAGAACCCAGACGAACTCAACAAAGCCTGTTCCTTCAGCAAGCCTTCCAACAGCTGGACGCTATGGGAGTAATATAAATAACATTTATAATGGTCCCAGCATATACGTTAAAGCAGCCAGGCGTGGTGGCTCACACCTGTAATCCTAGCACTTTGGGAGGCCAAGGTGGGTGGATCACGAGGTCAGGAGATTGAGACCATCCCGTGAATGGTGAAACCCCGTTTCTACTAAAAATACAAAAAATTAGTCAGGCATGGTGGTGGGTGCCTGTAGTCCCAGCTACTCGGGAGGCTGAGGCATGAGAATGGCGTGAACCCGGGAGGCGGAGCTTGCAGTAAGCCGAGATCACGCCACTGCACTCCAGCCTGGGCGACAGAGCAAGACTCCATCTCAAAAAAAAAAAAAGAAAGAAAGAAAAAGAAATATATGTTAAAGTGTATTATTATTTAAATAGCAATTTGACTCTGGCTAGGAATTCCAGTGCTATGTTGACCAGAAGTGGTAAGAGTGGTAAGAGTGGGCATCATTGTCTTGTTCCTGTTAGTAAGGGGAATGCTTCCAGCTTTTGCCCGTTCAGTATAATGTTGGCTATGAGTCTGTTATTATTTTGAGGTATGTTCTTTCTATACTTAGTTTGTTGAGGGTTTTTTTAATCATAAAAGGATGTTGCATTTTATGAAAAGCATTTTCTGCAGCTATTGAGATGATCATATGATTTGTGTTTTTAATTCTGTTTATGTGGTGAATCACTTTTTTTTTTTTTGAGATGGATTTTCGCTTTTGTTGCCCAGGCTGGAATGTAGTGGCACGATCTCAGCTCACTGCAACCTCTGCCTCCCAGGTTCAAGAAATTCTCCTGCCTCAGCCTCCTGAGTAGCTGGGATTACAGGCATCTGCCACTACACCTAGCTAATTTTTGTATTTTTAGTAGAGACAGGGTTTCACCATATTGGCCAGCTGGTCTCAAATTTCTGACCTTACGTGATCCACCTGCCTAAAAAAAGTGATGGTATTACAGGCATGAGCCACTGTGCCCAGCCCACATTTATTGATTTATGTATGTTGACCCAACCATGCATTCCAGGAATAAAGCATACTTAACCGCGGTGAATTACCTTTTTGATATGCTGCTGGATTTGTTTTGCTAGTATTTTGTTGAGAATTTTTGCATCTATGTTCATCAAGGATATTGGCCTGTAGTTTTCTACGTTTGTTGTCTCTGGCAGATTTTGGTATCAGAGTGATGCTGGCTCTGTAGAATGAGTTAGAAAGAAGTCCCTCCTCCTCAATGTTTTGGAATAGATTCAATAGAATTGGTACCAGCTCTTTTTTGTATGTCTGATAGAATTCAGCTGTGAATCTAAAGCTCTTTTCTTTATAAATGACTCAGGCTCAAGTATTACTTTATAATATTGCAGCTATGGACTAATGCAGTGAATTGCTAGGCTGGAAGCCCAAACTGGCTTGGAGCAGCAGAAGTGGGGCCATCACATGGTTTTCCACCCAGGTAGTTCCTGAGGGAGCACAGAGCTGTGCCCACCCTCAGAGATTAAGCAGAAATGGTCCCTGTGTTGGAAGCTTGAGCTGAGCCTTGCCTAGCAACGAGGAATAAGGCACCATGACCATAGTCTCTACTGAGAATGCGGCAGCTGGTGCTGGGCTGCTCAGGGATCCAGGGCCTGTGAGGCTCCACATGGGAATGAGCAGTGCCTCTGCAAAAACTCCAGGAGGCTCTCTGTGCCAGTCTAGAGGCCCAGGGTTGTCGGAGGCATCTCCCATGTCCGGGATTGTGAAGACCCATGTGGGGAAGTGTGGATCCCCGGGGACTCTCACTTGCCCTTTCCACATTTGAGAAAGATTCTCAATGCCATTCCCAGAGGGGTGGCTGCCAGCTTCGCTCCTTTCTATTCTCTGTGGATCCTGATTCCTTGGTGAATCTCAACATGGTCTCCAGACGATCCACTTTAAGAGTCACTACTTAATGGCAACTTTGTTTCCTCTCCGTGAGGGTGGCCCACACCATTTGCTTCTAGTCAGCCATATTGAACTATCCCCTGTGTTTTCTATTTAATGCTAGGATTTCACTAGATATTTAAAGATAAATAACAGACGTAGCATCCTTGACTTCAGTTACCACATAATTTTAATGGAAAGGGAATAAACAAAGCCCCAAACTCCATAAATAGAAAAGTTTAAACGTGTAGGTTTTCATGGGTTTACCTAACACAGCCTAGAGAACTGAGAAAGATTTTCTATTGAGGATATACATGTATAGAGTCTTACCAAATAACAAATAGAAAAAACATTAAAAGTCATAAAATATAAAATATTTAATTTCAAGATATATAAAATAATAAATTTAGTAATTATTACCATATATAACTATTTAATAGTCAAAGCAATGAGTGGTTGTTTGGATATGCCCATATGAATTAAGTTTGGCTGCCTTATTTTGTAAATGTCACAAGTATATAGATAAATACAAATACACAAAGTTTAACTCTGACAATGCATACCGATCTGAAAGGAAAATAAGGAAGGATATTTCCTGATTTGTTTGCAATTTTTACAAAGAAACTAGAGTGAGTCATCAATTACATTACCAGATATGGATTCTGAGACAAAAACGCAAATAATTTTCTACAAATGGCAATAATTTGGTTCGAAAAATTAAGGATATTTAAAATTTTGCATCTGATTTGCATCTCTGAAATCATTATGACTGTTGCAGCAAAAAGAATATGGTGTTCTACGAAAATAGCTGAATGTGAAATAAAGGAAGTCCCAGGCCATGGTCGACTACCAACCATAGATTTCAAAAGGATTAAAGCCACCAGAGAGAACCTTTGCAAGCTCCATGTATCACATCTAGTCTTCTGAAAACTCTTATTTTGTTCTAATTTAAGATAAAAACAAAGTAAGATACTTTAGTACGTTTTTATATGAGCTATTTGCCTGTTAATATATTTCTAATAAGCAATTTTCTCTTTAAAATATTTTAATGTGGTAAAATATATATAACAGGAAATTTGCCATTTGAACTATTTTTAAGTATACAATTCAGTGGCATTAAGTACATTCACAATGTTATGTAACCATCACCACTATCTATTTTCAAACCATTTTCATTACCCCAGACAGAAATCCTGCCATCCTTAATTAATTACTCCCCATTCTCCCCTCCTTACAGTCCCTGCAAACTTTGATTCTACTTTCCGTCTCAGAATTTGCCGGTTATAGATATGTCTTACAAGTGGAATATGGTATTTATCCTTTTGTCTGGCTCCTTTCATTTTCACTTGTTTTAAAGTTTTGTCCATGTTGTAGCATGTATCAGGACTTTATTCATTTATGTGGCTGAATAATATTCTATTTTATAGATATACCACATTTTATTTATCCATTCAATTGTTGATAGAATTACGGTTCTTTCCATCTTTTGACTATTGTGTCTAATGTTGCCATGAACATTAGTATACAATTATGTCTTTAAGTCCTGTTTTCAATTCTTGCGGCTAGATACTTAGGAGTGGAATTGCTGGGTCTTAGGGTAATTCTGTTTAGCTTTTTCACCAGCAGTATATGAAGTTCCTAGTTTCTCTAAATCCTTGTCAACAGTTCTCACATTTCATTTCTGTTTTTGTTTTTTAAATTATAGTCATCAGAGTGTGTGTGAAATGGAAATGGCATCTCATTGTGGTTTTGATTTCCATTTTCCTAATGACTAATGAGTGCTTCTCATGTGCTTATTGGCCATTTGTGTATCTTCTTTGGAGAAATTTCTATTAAGTCCTTTGCCTATTTTGTAGTTGGCTTGTTTATCCTTTTGTTGTTTAGTTTTAGCAGTCTTCATATATTCCAGATATCAAGCCTTTATAAGATATGATTTGCAAACATATCCACCTCCCCAATTCTGTCGGATGCCTCTACTTTCTTGAAAACGTCCTGGTATGCAAAAAAGTTTTAAAGTTTGGTAAAAATCAAATTCATCTACGTTTTCTTTTGTTTTTCATGTTTTGGCATTATATCAAATAATTCATTTCCAAATAGAAAGTCATGAAGATTTACTCCTATGACGTTTTCTAGGATTTTTATGGATTTAGCTCCTATGTCTTTAAGTTGTTCATGTATTTTGAGTTAATTTTTGTACATAAGATGTGCTAGCAGTCAGCAACTTTCTTCACTGCTAGTGTACGTCTCTACCAACACACTCTGTGTGCCAAAGACCCTTTAAAACTTTAAAATGGGAATGATAGTTGTGTCCTCTTTTTACTCAGGAGCATTTTAAGACATAAAGAAATAATACAACTGAATTATTTTTTTTTTCTTTTACATAATTATCCATGTATAAATTGTTATTTTATACCATGTCTCACTAGAGGCAAATTTTTTTCGTGAAACTAATGAAGCTTAGACTCAGGACCACAAGTTTTTAAAGGCTCCTTCTAACACCCTGGGAAAGATCTTAGCACTACATTCCATGCTCACATATATTTGTAAAGTTTGCAAATGTAAGATAACTTTCTGCAATTGACTAATACTGCAGTTTCTTTCCACTGCAGTTTCTTTCCACTCACACTTTCCCTGCTACACTTACCTCATATTAAGTGGCGCTGAAATAGTCACAAGCATTTTTAAATCCACCTAAGTAGAAAATACACCATATAAACTACAATTTAGAAAGATATTTAGGTATTTCAATTTGTGTGTGTGTGTTTTCTTTTTTTTTTTTTTTTTTTTTTTTTTTGAGACGGAGTCTCGCTCTGTCACCCAGGCTGGAGTACAGTGACGTGATCTCGGGCTCACTGCAAGCTCTGCCTCCCAGGTTCACGCCATTCTCCTGCCTCAGCCTCCCGAGTAGCTGGGACTACAGGTGCCGCCACCACGCCCGGCTAATTTTTTGTATTTTTAGTAGAGATGGGGTTTCACCGTGTTAGCCAGGATGGTCTTGATCTCCTGACCTTGTGATCCACCTGTCTCGGCCTCCCAAAGTGCTGGGATTACAGGCGTGAGCCACTGCACCTGGACCAAATAAATTAAAGGCCAGGCACAGGGGCTCATGCCTGTAATCTCAGCACTTTGTGAGGCCGTGGCGGGTGGATCACGATGTCGGGAGTTCAAGACCAGCCTGGCCAACATGGTGAAACCCCATCTCTAGTGAAAATACAAAAATCAGCTGGGCATGGTGGTGCGTGCTTATAATCCCAGTCCTCGGGAGGCTGAGGGAGGAAAATTGCTTGAACCGGGACCTGGGAGGTGGAGGTTCAGTGAGCCGAGATCACGCCATTGCATTCCAGCCTGGGCTAGAGTGAGACTCCGTCTCAGAAAAAAATAAAAATAAAATTAAAAAAGAAATTAAAGACTCCTGTTTAAAGTACCTTCTTTTGCCATCCTTACATTTATTTATTAAAGAACAGAAACAATATTTTGATAAAAATGTAATGTGAAATTAAGGTAACAAAGATGAGTGATGAAATTAAAATGAATGGTTTGATAGCAAGAAGCTAATTATAACCCCCCAAAATTTTCAGGTTTTGCCAAAAACAATAATTCATTAAAAAGAAGAGATAAATTGTGAATCAAAGTATGAAGAAGCTTTTGACTTGTTCCACAAGTCCAGTTAATGGAGAGAAATGAATCATATGATCACAGTGGAAATTTCAATTTTCAGTACCGATTGAAGAAAATAACGTAAAATTTGTATCTATATAATGAGGATATTAATGATAAACTTGCAATGTAGATTGAATTCCAAGAGTATTTGGGAGTGTTCTCTGTACAACAACTTGAAATACCTTGAATCCTCTTACTCTTCATATATAAAAGAAACTTGATACATGGTTTCCCAAATTTGACAACAATCCCAAAACTTAACATGCCACCACTAATATTGAGTTGTTAAGGTGAAACTTTACTCAATTATCACTAGTGAAAATATAATTGATAAACCATGTTAAAGACTCATTTTATTCTCTCTACTTTTGTTTTTGTTTTTGTTTTTTGAGATGGAATCTGGCTCTGTCACCCAGGCTGGAGTGAAGTGGCACGATCTCACCTCACTGCACCTCCTCCTCCTGTGTTCAAGCGATTCTTCTGCCTCAGCCTCCCAAGTAACTGGGATTACAGGCACCTGCCTCCATGGCCCCACTAATTTTTGTATTTTTAGTAGAGATGGGGTTTTTCCATGTTGTCCAGACTGGTCTCAAACTCCCGACCTCAGGTGATCCATACGCCTTGGCCTCCCAAAGTGCTGTGATTACAGGTGTGAGCCACCACACCCAGCATATTCTCTCTACTAAAAATAGTACCACATCATCATTGTCACATGAAGTGGCCAATAAAATTCTCGCACTCCAGAAATGTAGAAAAAGTATATAGAGATAAGTTAGACATTTGATCAAATCATGTTATTTTTCTGAATTTTATATTTGTGAAATTAGGCAGCTTTTCAAAATTTGCAATTTCATATGAATTTTCTTTTATATAAATAAATATTTGCTTTTCTATGTTTAATTTTGTAATTTTTAAAATATTTGTATGGAGGACCCTCAAATTTTTATTTCAGGACCCACAAATTCTGTCTTCCTATGTCTTCCCCTGGCTTGCTTCTTGCTTTCTTTCTCTCTCTCTCCTTCCTTCCTTTTTTTTTTTTTTTTTTTTTTTTTGGTGGTTGTTGTTGTTGTTTTGTTTTTTGAGACGGAGTCTCATTGTGTCATCCAGGCTGGAGTGCAGTGGCACCATCTCGGCTCACTGCAACATCTGCCTCCCAGGTTCAAGCAATTCTCCTGCCTCAGCCTCCAAAGCAGACGGGATTACAGGCATACACTACCACATCCAGCTATTTTTTTATTATTATTATATTTTTGGCAGAGATGGGGTTTTCGTTGGCCAGGCTGGTCCTGGTGATCTGCCTGCCTCGGCCTCCCAAAGTGCTGGGATCACAGGCGTGAGCCACTGTACCTGGCCTCCCCTGGCTTTCTTAATAAATACAACTAACTGAAAACGAACAGTGTTTATGTGATGTGTACTTGTGGGTGTGCGTACATGAATGTGAAAAACAGAAAGAACGAACCAGAAAAAAACTGAAAAAAAAGTCTTTGGTCCAGGGAATAAAGTCTAGAATGTCTGCAATTCTGGGAGACATATTTGTTTTCTCTAGCAGATTATCCAAAAAAAACAAGAAAGCAAGTGAAAAGATGACCAAGAACAGAGAGAATAAAAAAGGGACAGTGAGGGAAAGAAAAGGAGGAGAACATGGGAGGAAGGAAGACAGAGAGAGATACTGAGAGTCCATGAGATTGCTTCTGGCTAAACAGAGAAGCCTGTGCGCGGTTCAAGAGTGACAAGAATGATCTGCCTAGGTGAAGATACAAACTTAAAGTGATGGAAAAGACTGAAGTAAATGCATTCAATGGAAATCTGGAAAAATTGGTGAGATGTAAGTTGTAAATTAAGGAAGTATGTTCCAGTTTTCCTAAGCCGCATGAGAAAAGAATTTGGCATCAGAATCTGTGGGTGAAATCAGTAGATTGTGATGGCTGATGTTACTCAGGGAATCCCAGGCTAATATTCAAATACATTATTCAAGTATTATTTTATGTAATATAATGCATTTGTACACCTTTATTTTAAGAATTATGGATCTGTATTTTAATGTTTCTGGATATTCTGGGGAAGAGGATTTTATCAGTGCAAGAATATTACATGATTCAAATTACTGGAGAAATTTATGTAATCATGCACTACAAACCCACATCCATAAATACATACTTTTTGTATGTACGTATTTATTGTGTCTTAGTCTATTCCCGTTGCTATAACAAAATACCAGAGACAAGTTTATATATAAATAATGGAAACTGGCTGGGCACGGTGGCTCACTGCCTGTAATCCCAGCACTTTGGAGGCCGAAGCGGGTGGCTCACGAGGTCAGGAGTTCAAGACCAGCCAGGCCAAGATGGTAAAACTTCATCTCTACTAAAAATACAAAATTAGCCAGGTGTGGTGGCAGGCGCCTGTAATCCCAGCTACTCAGGAGGCTGAGGCAGGAGAATCGCTTGAACCTGGGCGGCAGAGGTTGCAGTGAGCCAAGATTGCACTTTTGCACTCCATCCTGAGTGACAGAGTGATACTTTGTCTCAAAAAATAAAATAAAATAAAATAAAATAAAATAAAATAAAACAATGGAAATTTATGTCTCACAGTTCTAAGGGCTGCAGAGTTCAAGATTAAGGAACTTGCAGATGCTGGTAAGGGTTTTTTCCGTGCTTCCAAGATGGTGTCTTCTTGCTGGGTCCCCACGTGGCAGAAGGGGCACACTCTATGTCTTCACTTGGTGAAAGAGGGGAAGCAAAGGACAAAAGGTACTTGGGTACCCTCTTCAACCTCTTTTAAAAGACTCCATCCCTTAATACTATGGCTTTGGGTTTTAGGTTCCCACCTGTGAATTTGAGGTAGACACACACATTCAAACCACAGCATTCTGCCTCTGGCATCCCAAAACTCATGGCCTTCTCACAAGCAAAACACATTGATTCCATCCCCATGGCCCCCAAAGTCTTAACTTGTTCCAGCACCAACTCAAATGTCAAAAGTCCAGAGTGTCATCTAAATATCAGCCAAATCAGATGAGTGAGATTCAAGGTATGATTCGTCCTGAGACATATGCTCTACCTGTGAATTCAATAAGCTATTGCTTTCAAAATGTAACGGTGGCCAGGCATAGAATAGACATTCTTATTTCAGAAAGAAGAAATAGGAAAGAAGAAAGGGGGAACAGGTCCCAAATAAGTCTAAAACCCAACACAGCAAACATTATTAAGACTCGAGGTTTGAGAATAATCTTTAACCCCATGTCATGCTTTTTAGATACCCTGGACAGGAGTTTGGCCCCCAGGGCTCTGAGCAGCCCCATCTCTATGGCTTTGCTGGGTGCAGCCCCTACAGCAGATCTCATGCATTATCGTCATATGCTTGCAGCTCTCCCAGGTTGGAATTGCACATTGGTGCCTCTTCAGTTCTTGGGGATCAAGAGTGGCCCCACTCCCATGGCTTCACTAAACATTGCCCCAGCTCCCATGACTCCTCTGGCCCATGTCCTAGTGGGGACTCTCTGTGGCAGCTCCATGCCTGTGGCAGTTCTCTGCCTGAGACCCTGAAGCTCTCAGAAACATTCTTTGAAATCTAGGTGAAGATAGCCACGCCTCCACAGCTGGTGCACTCTGAGTACCTGAAGAGTTAGTTAGCAACACGTGGACACCACCAAGGTTTACCAGCTGTGCCTTCTAGAGTGGTTGCCCAAGCTGCACCTGGGCACACTTAAGCCAAAGCTGGGCTGGCTAAGGAATGCTGTGCCAGAAGGCAGGGAGCAGAGCCCAGGGGCAGCGACAGGCAACAAGCCCCAAGGTCCCACAGGCTCCCTGGGTCTCTCCTTTGAAGCTGTTCTGCTCTCAAGGCCCTGGAACTCTGGGCCTGAGATGGGAATGGTAATCTCGAAGATCTCTGCAACACTTTCGGAGCTATTCTTGCCTTTGTCTTGATGAATAGCATCTGGCTTCCTTCTGTGCATACGCATCTTCTTATCAAATGGCAGCTTGATGATGATTCAAAACATCATCCAATGTAGAAAATATACAACATGATTAATACAAACTTCCTTGTGTTTTTTGTAGTACTACATCATATTCATCAATGGACTATACCGGTTAAAGGCAATTTAGGGCCTATTATTAAGATGACTAAATGTATAATTTCATCTCAATATTATCTAATTTATTGCCTCTTCTACCCACAAATGAGAAAAACAAACAAGCCAATTCTCTTGGCATTTTAGTTGATTAATTTGGCACAGCCTATCATTGTCTGCTTTGGTTTTAGCTTTTTGTGTGTAAAGCATAATTCCACAAAATTCAGCTGAATATTTCTAGTACACCATAGCTGAAGTCACACAGCAAAAGGAATCCCCCAGAAGAGAACTGATAAAAGAGCCTCAGCAGCCATTTATTCAACTGAATTTTTGGTACTTGTGGCGGTCAATTTCATTTATGTGTCAACTTAACCGGGCCACTGGGTGTCCAGATATTGAAATGTTATTCTGGGTGTTTTTCTGAGGATGTTGTTGGAAGAGGTTGACATTTGAATCAGTAGACTGAGTAAAGCAGATTGTCCTCTCTAAGGTGGGTGGACCTCATCCAATCAGTGGAAGGCTTGAATAGAACAAAAGGACTCACCCTCCCCAACGTAAAAAAGAAATGTTTCTAATGTCCTTTGACCTAGGACATGGGCTTTTCTCTTGCCTTAGGACTTGAAATGAAGCATAGTATCTCTTGGATCTTCAGCTGGCTGACTCACCCTGCAGATTCTGGGCCTTGCCAGCCTCCACAATAGAATCTTATTAAAAACTGATTCCTTATTTTATATATAAAAATAAAGGAATTTTATATACATAGGTTTTATATGTGTATATTTTATATATAATACATATTACATATAAATCAAATGTTATGTGTATTATACAGAATATATAATTACATAATATATGTCATATATATGATACATATTGATTCTGTTTCTAGGGAGAACCCTGGTTAATAAAGTCAGACTAAGAATTTATCCCTAATGGAACCAATAATGAATGGATTTCCCTGGCTTTGTCATTTGTGGACTCAAATTTCTATTAAGATACCTCCCAAATCTGAGGTTTGATAGCAATTAGTTGTATAATTGCCAAGTAAAAGGTGGATTTTAAAATCTGTTAAAATTCCATTAAGGAAACAACACCAATATTAATAAGTAACATTACAGATTCCTACATTTTAGAACAAAAGATGTTAATTCACATTTACAAATGTCCTCAAAGACACACAAGTCAGTGATCTTCCTGGTAATAATCATAAGATTGTTTATATAGTATAAGCAAAAATACGGTACCTTTGTTTTTACTGGGTTATAAATATCTATTGAGCATAAGAGTTGATAAAATGAAGAAATATGTCAATTTCATGCCAAACTCTCATGGTTGAATATGTGGAAGGGAATATCATAATCATCACACCAATGAAAGACACATTGGAAGCTGCCCAAGAGATAATGGTCATGGCTAGAAAGACAGTAAAAGACATGAAGAATCGGAGTGAGAAGCAAGTACCATTATACAGAAAATAAGAAACGTTTTAGGTGTTAGAATGAACATTACAGCTATGGAAGACAGACATGAGAGCTCATATAAACAAAACTGAAGTTACAAAAAAATGAAACAGGACATAGAAAAGACAACTAATCAGGTATTTTACCAACACCTTACTTGACAAAGACTTTGTACATTTTTTTATTATGAGTTCCATCTAAATTATAAACTCCTCAATTGCCAACCCCAGCCTTGTATGGCCCACAATACCTGCCCCAAGGTCCCGCCAGGAAAGGTGCCACATGAATGTGCTAGATTAATACAGTGTAGCCTGAAACTCAAGGGATGCTGCTTGGATTTTATTTATTAAAGTCAGATGTTGATATTAAGCACACGATAATTTTCAAAATTAATATGTTAACAGGAAAGCTGTGCTGACATGCAGCATGATGTGAATTTTATCATCTGAAATCTGCTGAGATGTTGGAGCATAATTTTATTTTATTGCAGACATTTGCAACTACCACAGCATACTTACTTCCCAGTTTAATAATGGACAGCAGGCTAATGCTCCATCTGTCATGCAGCACTTTGCCTCTACATGTGATCTTGGTGAATTCTGAAAGACTGAGTCACTGGAGTGGAAGCAAGTATCTTTTTGACACGAAAAATGCTACTTGTGTATATTCACTTGTGGATTTTTGCACATATTCCAATTCTATCTGTATAATCACCCCATACTAAAACTACTAAATGAAGCCTCAGGTGACTTGGTTAAGACTCATACTACTTAAAGTTCGAGTGGCCAAATTTAATAATAACAACAACATAGGACACACAGTTAAATTCAAATTTCAGATAATGAACATATTTTAGTATACGTATGACCTGTGTAATATCTATTATAGTAAAATCATTTTTTGTTCTTTATCTGAAATTCAAATTTACCTGAGTACTTTGTATTTTATCTAACAAGTCCTTTTGGAGTAGAAAAAAGCCTCTTTCTTATGTGTGCCATGATTTAACTTACTGCTTCTTGAATACAAAAATCAAAATAATGTCAAGGACAAACATGAAAAGGTTACTTGTAGTGGTCAAGTACAGAAGGGAAGGACATAGGTGTGCAGCAGCTGGCAGTGAGGACTCTGCTATGGCCATTGGAGGACATCTGTCCAGATGGCCAGGGAATGATGTTTGAGAATACGAGACAATGAAAATGGAAGGCAGGAAAGGCAAATTGGAATAAAAACATACAGCCACAATGGAGGCATCTACATGGCAGGCAGAGTGTGACACTGAGGACAGGCATCTCAGGCTGTTTCTGACTCATTTGACTTCACCATGAATGGACAGCAGCACTTTAGGTTGTGGGGGGGAAAAAATAGACTCCAAGATGTTCAGAACTCCTAGATTCATGCCTTAGCTCTGCTATTGATTCACCAGTGTCATTTTGAGCTGGTCTTTGACCATCTTGCCTCTCAATGTCTTGGAATCTAATGAAAGAATAATATCTGCTACCAATGGCTAGGAGGACAAAATGAGATAAAAACTGTAATCCATTGTATAAATATAATTTTACATGCTTATTCTATCACTCATTAGTATGAGTAAAGTATTATGATGTTATTGAAACTAAATTCTAAAGATACAAGACAGAGTAAAGGTAAAGGGATTTATGCTATGACACTTTTTCATTAGTAAATGCAGTTATATAGTCAAGCCCTAACTAGTTTGTATGACTCATGTTAGAATTAATAGGGAAAACTCTTTCTTTAATTCTCTTAGTTTATTATGTGGAGGATATTTGTATTTCATAGTCTTATTAAGTTCAGGCAGAATAACTACACCACCACATCACTGGCTCATTTATTGCCCAATTTAAAATTATTACTTCTATCAAATTTATATTCTTACATACAGGGAATTTAGCTTTCTTCTCTCATTACAAGCAAAAAGAGATATTTCAAAACAACAATTTTATTTTCTACTATCCAAAAATCTCAAAATATGTGAAAAAAAAAAAGAATAGATAGAAACTAGCTGCTTCCACTGGCATTCATCTTTTTTTGGATTTGAACATTACTCATGAAGCTCATTTGCATTCAATAAAGAGTGACACATTCTCTTCAAAGGAACTGCCGTAATGCAAAGAGCTACAATAAGCTCATTCCATGTAGAAAACCTAAGTCCCATTTTTCCTCAATACTCATCTACTGAACAAGGTCAGGAAAATGTTGAAAGCAATTTCACATTTATTTGTTCCAGATAAATGGAGAAATAAAATGTGACAGGAGCGAGAAAGGCAGAATAGAAAAATCAGATGGAGTGAGATTGTCAAATCTTGGCTATATTTTCTCTGTTCCGAGTATAAAGTAATTGTGATTTTTTTTCCTTGACATTTCACTCCGTAATTACACAGGTGTCTAATATTCAAATACAAACTTCCAATTTCCGAGATGATTTCTCTTCATATGTTGTTAACAGTTTAGGCGAGGTGTATCACACGTTTCATTCTTGCATATGATTTCCCCCCCCCGGGAGAACTTACTTGCGTTATTCAGATGCTCATAGTCACAAATGTCGGCGGAGGTTGTTTCAGTTGGTTACAACAAAATAGAAAGAGCAGCACATTCGTGGGGCCCAGCGCCATGCATTCGACTTCCTCTGCTGCACAATTATCTCCTATACAACTTAGTCTTGGTCCATTACCTACATAGCCATGGGCCACAGAGGGCACACCATAATAAAGTGTGAACAGGCAATTCAACAGGCTCACTTAACAAATATTAATGAGTGTCTCCTATAAGGTAAGCAATGTGCTGAGAACTACTAGAAATGTGCCCATGGATAAGACAGATGGAACTTGCATTCTAGGAAAAGGTGGAAGGAAGGAAAGAAGGAAGAGAAAAAGTACCTACTTTGTGGTCTAGAGAAGGCATTGATGAGGGGCATGAGCATATAAATAAAGAACCGAAGTGAATAATAGAAGGAGATTTCTCCTAGATAGAATGGTTAGCAAACATCTCTCTGAAAAAGGAACATTTACGCTGAAAACTGATGTTTGGAAATTAGTTAGCTATTGCCACTATTTGCATGGCAGTTTACATTTTATACTGTATTAGTTCTTTGGATATTATATCTAGTGTGTCAAATTAAGCCAGGTCTTCTTCGTTGAGACAACACAAATCTGGAATGTGAGCATACAATAGACGCATAACGAAGTTTAATTTGATTCATAAAAGGCAGTGTGCCTAGAAAACGAACAGGATAAACAAGATAAAAGATTGTATTAATGCCTTTGGAAGACATTTGAAAAGCGGATAAGAAGTAAACAAACAAATCGGAGGCTAACAACAAATATTTACTATGCAAATTTTGGTTAGTTTGCTTGAGTTGCCACAAAGATTAAATATCTTCAGTATCCAGAAGGACGCCATACCTTTGGTAAGGCCTATTGGTCACCTTTCCCTGTCCCTTCCCCCCACCACCACCTATAACCCCGTATTTCATAGAGGATTTCATAATGTAGAGGAGAAATACATATTTTCCGATGCGAAGCCCATGATCTAGGTGAGGCCAATTAGAGCACTACACTTCCTCTTCACAAAAAAAGTAAGTTTAAAGATAGCCTCATCATCTAAACAGATGCAATGAGTGAACTCTGAGGACTTTTCTGTGTGTTTGGGAGCCCAGATGCTCACCGTCTTTATGACTGGTGTGATATGTAGCAGTGAAACAGAAACCACTGTAACTATTTATTATATATGTGGAAAGACCACAAGAACAAGGGAAGAGCCCAGTGAATTGGAGATATGAGCTGGAGCCTTAATCAAACTACCCTGAAACTTGCATTACTTCTACATGTTTCAGTTATTAGTCTCTGAGTGGAGCCAATGATTCCTACTATTATTTAACACAATTGAGTTATGTTTGCTATTTAAAATGTCTTATCTCGGCTGGGCGCGGTGGCTCACGCCTGTAATCCCAGCACTTTGAGAGGCTGAGGTGGGCAGATCACAAGGTCAGGAGATCGAGACCATCCTGGCTAACACAGTGAAACCCCATCTCTACTAAAAATCCAAAAAAATTAGCCGGGCGTGGTGGCGGGCGCCTGTAGTCCCAGCTACTCGGGAGGCTGAGGCAGGAGAACGGTGTGAACCCGGGAAGTGGAGCCTGCAGTGAGCCGAGATTGTGTCATTGCATTCCAGCCTGGGAGACAGAGTGAGACTCCATCTCAAAAAATAAATAAATAAATAAATAAATTATAATAATAAATAAAAATAAAAATAAATAAAATGTCTCATCTCTATTCACGACCCGGCCTCTTGATAGGAGTCTTCTCCATATTTAAACTAACTGTCCCTTCTGATAACTCTGGTTCCCCTGTGCAGACAACTGGATTTTTTCTCCAGCTTTACACTTTATTTCCATCTCTGTGGCCTCTGAAGGTTATTAGACCCTCCTACCATAAGGAATTGATCAGCGAGGCAGCATCATACCCTAAATGAATGAACAAACCAGGCCGATGCTCATGGACTCACTTGGGCCTCAGACTGCACATCCTCCGATCCTACAAGTTTTGAGACAAGTATTATAGTGAAAATGACTAAAACAATCTCTCCAAGAATATAACAGGATTGAAATCTGAATAAGATGACCTTGGCCTACTGCCAGACATTCTGAGTTTGATATGATTTTTCTAGAAATGGGTTGTATTTTAGAAAATAAATTACCTCAAATCTAAAGATTTCAGGGCTTGAAATTAAATGACTGCCGATGTCCTGTATGAATACTAACTTTAAACTAGCTTGAATCACATGTCTCTGTGGAGATGAGACTTTCTTCTAGCACCTGGTAGGATGATCACTTCTGGACAAGTTCAATAATATATGGAATTATTCATGAAACCAACATTTATTAGTGTTCCACGTTGTATCAAACACTATTCTGGATCCTATGAAGTCCATATCAAGAATAATAAAAACTTGCCTCTACTCTCAAGGAATCTATGTTGTGGGAAGGACAAACAAGGTAAAATGTAGTAACAGTGCAGTGTGGTAAAAGTACTGCTTCATAGAGGCATGTGTTACACAAATGCATCAAATATGGCACATCTATATCGGTTACTAAATTGTTTATTTCTTCACAGCAGCCTGAGATCCATTTATTTGCTCAAAAGCCCACTAGTACCAAACTCAAATTTTCACACATCCAATTATTTTAAATATCACCCAATTAAGCAGATTTTTAGCCATTTAGAATCTGCCAGCTTCTTATATCCCGCAAAACCACACCCAATATCTGCTAGCCCTGCCCATGGATATGATAAAACCATGGGGCTAGAGCAATTTCCAAGCCACTGCTGCCCTTCCGGAGCTTTCTGACTCAGAAGTGCCCTGCCAGGCTACTGAGCAACATTACCTAGGTGCATAAACCTCCTCTTGATCTCTTTGACCCCAGGAGTCTCCTTCCCCCACTCCTTTTCTAGATGGTGGGCTCCCACACCTTACCCTCTGGAGGTATCATGCTGGGAGGTACTTTCCCTGCCTTCATAACTACTGAAGTAAAGTTGGTGCTTGCTGCTGCCACCTCCTGGCCACATATTTTTTCTTAATCAGTCCTGAAATCCTCTAAGTGACTTCCTCCAGCACTTAATCAGATTAAGATGAGAGAACACAGGAAAGTTGAGGAAACGGGTGAAGTTATGATGGGTTTCCTGGAACCGAAGATTGAAAGCTAAGTAGGTGTTCTCTTGTCAAAGAAGGGGATAAGGACAATCACCGCAACGGGAACAGAATGTGCAAAGTTCTAAAAATGTGGTACATTCTCCGTATGATCCTAGAGGAATTCAACGAGGCTGCAGCATCACAGGCAGGATGATGAGAAATGAGACCAGACAGGTTCACAGTAAGTAGGGCATGTACCTCATACCCAGGGGTTGATATCATTCTGGCAGCAATGGAGGCATGTGAAGCAAAGGAGTGAGTGATCAGAATTGCATTTTAGAAAGATCACCCCGGCAGCAGTGCGGGAATGGTTTTGAGGAAAATAGTACTAGTAAAAGGTTGTAGGAAAAAATAAGCCGTTATAATAATATCAGTAAGAAATTATGATGCCTTGGGCCAAGGTGTGATAGAATCTATGAAAACTACACACACACACACACACACACACACACACAGTTTGTATATTTAGTTTATATTATATATCATTTATATGTATATTATAGAATCTATTATAATATATAGTTTATTATATATTACTATACACAACTATATATAAACTATATATAAGTAATATCATTATTAAGCTATATATTATATATAATAAACTATATCATATATCTTATACATTATAAAAAACACATATATTTAAGAAAATAACTAAAAGGATTTTTTTCTAAAGAGGATAAAAGGATAACCTCCCAGAATCTGGCTTGAGCAAATGAATGCATTGTAGTGCATACACTGAAACTGAAATAGAGAATTCAGAAGGAGGCAGAGATTTTTTTGTTGTTGGGGCAACGTTAATTTCAACTTTGGACGTGTTGGCTTTGAGGTCTTTGGAGCCATTCAAATTGAACTTACCATAAGAGAGCTGACCAGAGCTGGGGATCCAATATTCAGAAAAGAGGTCTGGGTATGAGATAGAAATTTGGGTCCTGTGTATGAACAGTAGTTGAAGGCAGATGTAATAGGAAGGTCCAAAAATAGTGATAAAATATATGAATCAAGGATGAATTCCCGGGGAACAACGACATGGGATTAGTGACTCCAGGCAGAAGAACATGCAAAAGAGACGTAGGCAGAATGCTGTGTGGAAGTGAAGAGAGAAGGAGGACACAGGGAGAGGGGAGGAACGGACAGTTTCCACAAACTGTTTACAAAGTCAAACAATTTAACAATTATAAATGTAAATAACGGACTTTTGTTCTTTACTTGGAAGTGTCAAAATATTGGGATCTCATCATTGTCTTGGAACTGTGCTCTCCACAATGTGGAATGTGGTCCACATGTTGTGGTCCTAGGGTTGTGGTCTGAAATGCAGCTTCTATATCTAGAAACTATAAGTCAGTGGTCTAAGTTGGGGATCCAGAAATGTGGGTTTCTTGACTCCCCAGGCTTAGCTATGCATGTTAATCCTACTTCCTCACAAGGAGATTGAATTAAGAACCCTCTTAAAATGAGGAAAGCAATGGAAAACCAGGATTTAAGATACCAAAGCTCTTTAACCCTACTTTCTGCAAGGTACTCAGACCAAGATCATAAAAAATAGCTAACTATAAAAGAAAGACCAACCTAGCCATCAGTTTCTGAGTCCTATTGTAAAGGTAGTATGTTTGGAAAACAAAATATATTCATTTTTTGAGCCATTGTCTCTATTTTTAATGATAAAAAAAGACTCATAAAATGATAATCTATGTTGACAATAAATAACAAAAGGAANCTCCTGCCTCAGCCTCCCGAGTAGCTAGGACTACAGACTCCCACCACTATGCATGGCTAATTTTTTTGTATTTTTAATAGAAACAGGGTTTCACCATGTTAGCTAGGAAGGTCTCGATCTCCCGACCTCATGATCCGCCCACCTCGGCCTCCCAAAATTAAACTGTTCTTTCTTAACATGATGGTTAAAGAAGAAATAAGCCATTGAATGACCAACTGCTATGATGGAAATAACACAAGAAGCTTCATTAGTTTAAGGACCACGCCAGCCTGAGTTGTCACAGCATGCCACTGCTTGCGACAATGCCTGATAGATAAGGTACCCAATAAATATAATTGTGATAAATGGATTTGATTAATAGTGTTCAAATACACATCTACCGTATACCAACCCTTTGGCATTGAGAAATACATTTTACCTCTCTCAGCTGATTTCCCTGGAAGCTTGTTCTAACATTACATAGCACATTGCATGAAAAGTGACTTACACAGCATAAGCGGTCCATACATGCAGAGGCGGATTGACCTTGAAGCTAAGGAGGCTTAAGTCAGGGCTCTTGCTTGCACCTACCCCTTCCAGGACCCTGCATGAGGCCCTACCAATGAGCTAACATGGTTCTGTGTCTGTATAATGTTTGCAAAAATAATAGTTTTATATTACTTGTATTTAGAAATGTCTCTTAAATGAGCTTTAGGGCCCACAAAACTTGTTGTTACCATGAATATATAATAGATATTATTACCAGCATGTGAGAAATAAATTATATATAACCTAGAGAAAGTTCTTTATACATAATTGGTTTGCAATAAATGTATTACTTTTGTGTATTTTAAGTTGTTTATTTATGACGTAACATGTTATGGCAAGGTTATATGGCGATTTATAAATACATCTAAAATAAGTTGCAATAAAAGTAAGTGGAAAAAGACATCAGAACACAAGTTTTCTAACAGAGGAATATAAATTCATACACTTGTTGGCAGTCAAGGCAAAAGGGAACTAAAATCCAGTACTTATTCAACAGTGTCTGTAACACCATGGCAGAACAATTGCTAAGTAGAAACTCAACTATTTCCAGTGTGAAGTGAAGTATTCATTCTCGATATTTTTCTTTAAACAAAGACTACAAATCAATGAACAATGTCTTCAGGGTATGATTAGAGTATAATCAGCAACTCATATAGAAATATTAAAACCCCTTTAAAAAAAGTGTGATCATCATTACAGCCCTATCTTTTATGTGTTATAAATTATTAGTAGGCTGGGCACGGTGGCTCACACCTGTAATCCCAGCACTTTGGGAGGCCGAGGAGGGTAGATCACCTGAGGTCAGGAGCTCAAGACCAGCCTGGCCAATATGGTGAAACCCCGTCTCTACTGAAAAATACAAAAATGAGCCAGGCATGCTGGCGCATGCCTGTAGTCCCGGCTACTCAGGAGCCTGAGGCAGGAGAATCGCTTAAACTGGGGAGGCAGAGGTTGCCGTGAGCCAAGACTGCACTACTGCACTGCAGTCTGGGCGACAGAGCGAGGCTCCATCTCCCCCCCAAAAAAATAAAAATATAAATAAAAAATGTGTAAAAGGATGTGAAAAAAGAAAAACATTTATATGTAAATTGAGTGTTGAATAAAAGTGATTAGCTGAGCACAGTGGCACACACCTGTAGTCCCAGCTACTCAGGAGACTGCAGTAGGAAGATTGTTTGAGCCCAGGAGGCAGAGGTTGCAGTCAGCTGAGATCGTCCCACGGCACTCCAGCCTGGGCAACAGAGCCAGATCCTCTTAAAAAAAATTGATGGAGGCGACAGGACAGGCCAGTTGATGATGGATAATGTGCATTGTGAAATGGAGCTACATTTGGATGGTAATAATTATAGCTAAAAGAGGAAGAATTTATTGTGTAATAATGTGAGTGGGAAGGTGGTTAGAAACAGATACAAACATTTGGGTTGGAAAAATTGATTCAGGAAGTATCTATATAAAATTATAAGAACTAACCCACCATCGTTATTTTCAAGTCTGAAATATAAAGTAGCCAAGAGGCCCTGGTACTGAAGCTCAGCAATGTAAGGAATGAAAGGGCATTCCACAAGGAAGTAATGGAATACCTTTGATCCTTTAAGGGACATATTTCTGTCCTAAGAAAGCTCGATTAAAAATGTGATATTTTCTGGCCAGGCGCCGTGGCTCACGCCTGTAATCTCAGCACTTTCGGAGGCCGAGGGAGGGAGATCACGAGGTCAGGAGATCGAGACCATCCTGGCTAACACGGTGAAACCCCATCTCTCCTAAAAATACAAAAGATTAACTGGATGCGGTGGCGGCGGTACCTGTAGTCCCAGGTACTCGGGAGGCTGAGGCAGGAGAATGGCGGGACCCCGGGAGGCGGAGCTTGCAGTGAGCCGAGATCGTGCCACTGCACTCCAGCCTGGGCGACACAGTGAGACTCCGTCTCAGAAAAAAGAAGTAATATTTTCTCTGCATAATATCTGAAATTGGAATCCCCTCAATCAAGGATAGGCAAATTTTCTCTATAAAAAGGCAAGAGAGTAATATCTGGGGTTTTGCAGGCCATAGAGTCTCTGTTGCAACTACCGCATAGTGGTGAAAAGCAGCCATAAACAATAAGTAAATGAATGGTCGTACCTATGTGCCAACAGAAGTTTATTTGTAAACACTAAAATTTAAATTTGCTATAATCTTCTTGTGTCACAAAATGTTATGCTCCAAATTTTTTCAACCACTTAAAATGCAAAATCATTTTAAATAGTGAACTGTTCAAAAAGATGTAAGGCTGGATTCCGCCATTAAGACAGTTTGCTAACCTCTGCACTAGATATGACTTAATGAGATTCCTTTTTCCACCCAACACTGTAATAATCTTAGTGAGTTATAATTTATAATGAACATCAAAATAGATGGTTAGAAATAAAGTTCTAATTTAGTTCAAAATGTTTTTTATTTTAAACAAAAACAAACGGCATACCAAAAGAATAATGTATCATATCTTGAGAAAGTATTTTAATAACATGAGGTAAACTTGTTACATTCCCTGTTGGAATTTTGGAAATAAGCACCAAGAGATCTTATATGTAAAAGTCTTAGCCTTCTTTGAAATAATTTTGAAATAAAAAAGTCTCCTTCTTTTCCATCTGCATATCTATTTAATGCCTGATTC
>NW_016807049.1:2457991-2500972 GCF_001698545.2 Rhinopithecus bieti
TCCCTGTTGGAATTTTTGGAAATAAGCACCAAGAGATCTTATATGTAAAAAGTCTTAGCCTTCTTTGAAATAATTTTGAAATAAAAAAGTCTCCTTCTTTTCCATCTGCATATCTATTTAAATGCCTGATTCATTTTGAGAGTATTGATTGAAGGTAATTTAACCTTTTATAAATTCTTAACTTTATGGATAATTTGATATCAGTAATACATAAATATTTGACAAAATTTGAAAGTAAAGCTCGTATTACCTGAAGCTTTGCCACTCACCTTTTAAATATAAAATAAACATTCAATATTTATTTTTTACTTCTGTAATTTACATGCAAATAGTTTGTGGTTTGTGTGACAGTTCAAGAGAAATCTGAGTTCAAGTAATCATTTTTGCAATTAACTATTTTAAATGATTTCCACCTAAAACTTTTAAACTTTAAAATGAAATTTATATATGCATATTTCAATTTTAAATCCTTTTTTTTTCCCACATCAAGTATATTTTTGTATATATATGGACTGATGTGCCATTTCTTTAGTAGTTAGGCCCAGGCCAGCACAAGCAAATTGAATGCACATAAATTATCTAATTTACCTCATTGATAGGAGAACATAAATTGTCAGGTAGTGGAGATCCTAAATTTCCAGTCTCCAGTACTCAATACTTCACAATCTTTCATATACCCAACGGGCAAGCTTACCTTCTCTTAGAATGTCATACCTCCCTTCTGTTTCAAGAAAACAGAGCTCCCTCCTCCCATCAGAGGCTAATTCTTTCACATACGATATGGATCTAACTCTCTCTTGTGCTTTTTCTTCAGAGTCATTCTATAGGTTATCTCTTCACTTTTCTGCGTATTTGAACTCTTACTCTCATGGAATTCTTTCTGATCAGAGGTTGTTGGTTTTGTTGTTATTCTTGTTGTTTTAGACCTCAATTAGGACCAAATTAGATTAATTATGATCCTATTTCACTAATACTCTCACCATCCGTCCATCCGTGGGCCTATTTTAGTTAATTAGCTACTTAGTATGTTATTTTAAATAATGTAGTAAGGATACCTAATACCTCCAAGCAAAACAAGCGGCAGGATCTTGAACTACATCTAAATTTTTTATCTCCCTATCTGATGTATTAGTCTGAATTTTCTATTTATCATTTTTTCCTTTTTAAAAGATATACTATTATCACTATATATAACTAAAAGTATATTTTCTTATTTTAATGTTATTTTAAAAGTATCATTTTCTATTCAGTCCTTTAAAACTGTTTTTTTGAGAAGGAGTTTCGCTCTTGTTGCCCAGGCTGGAGTGCAATGGTGTGATCTCGGTTCACTGAAACCTCCGCCTCCTGGGTTCAAGTGATTCTCCTGCCTCAGCTATCCGAGTAGCTGGGATTACAGGCACGCACCACCACACTCGGCTAATTTTGTGTTTTTAGTAGAGACAGGGTTTCTCCATGTTGGTCAGGCTGGTCTGGAACTCCTGACCTCAGGTGATCCACCCACCTCAGCCTCCCAAAGTGCTGGGATTACAGGTGTGAGCCACCGTGCCCAGTCTAAAACTTTTACCATTTAATATATTTTAACCTCACATGCTTATCACTTATTTGTGGTGAGAACACTTAAAACTTACTCTTTCAGCAATTTTCAATTAACAGTAACGTATTGTTATTAACTATAGTCACCATGTTGTACGATAAATCTCTTGACCTTTATTCCTCCTGTCTATTTTTTGTCTTTTGACCAACATCTCCCCAATTCCCCCCTCGTCAGCCCTTGGCAACCACCATTCTAAGTTGTGCTTCTCTGGGTTCAACTTTTTAAGATTTCACATATGAGAAAATGTGGTATTTGTCTTTATATGCCTGGCTTATTTCACTTAACACAACTTCCTTCAGTTTCATTCATGTTGCAAATGAGAAGATTTTATTCTTTTTAAGGTTGTGTCATATTCCATTGTGCATATAAACCATATTCTCTTTATCCACTCATCTGTTGATGGACACTTAGGGTGATTCTGTATCTTGGCTACTGTGAACAAAACGACAATGAACATGAGAGTGCAGATACCTCTTTGACATACTGATTTCATTTTTTTCAATATATATACCCAGTAGTCACGTTGCCAGATAAGATGGTAGCTCTGTTTTAATATTTTGAGGAAATACTGTACTGCTTTTCCATAATTGCTATACTAATTTACATCCCTACCTTCAATATCCCAGGGTTCACTTTTCCCCACATCCTTACCAACACTTACCTTTTGTGTGTTTTATTATAGTCATTTTAACAGGTATGAGATGATATCTTATTGTGGTTTTAATTTGCATTTCTCTGATGATTCATGGCGAGCATCTTTTCACGTCTTTGTTGGCCATCTGTATGTGCCCTTTTGCGAAATGTCTATTCAGACCCCTTGCCCATTTTGTTATCAGGTTGTTCGCTTACAATAGAGCTGTTTGAATAACACATACTTTGGATATTAACCCCTTATCAGATGTGTGGTCTGCAAATATTTTCTCCATTGTATAAGTTGTCTCTTCACTCTGTTGATTGTTTCCTTGGATGTGCAGAAGCTTTTAATTTGATATAATCCCATTTGTCTATTTTTAACATTATGTTGCCTGTGTTTTTTGGGTCATATTCAAAAAATGATTGCCCAGACCTATCTCATGAAACTTGTTCCCTGCTTTTTCTTCTAATTTTAGAGTTTCAGGACTTATATTTAAGTCTTTAATGAATTTCAAATTGATTTTTGTGTATGGTTTCAGATAGGGGTCTACTTTCTTTTCTGCATGTGAATATTCAGTTTTACCAGCACCGTTTATTAAAGAGACTATCCTTTCCCTATTGTGTGTTCTTGGCATCTTTGTTGAAAGTCAATTGACTGTAAATGCTTGGGTTTATTTCTGGGCTCTCCATCCTGTTCCATTGGCCTAGTCATCTGTTTTCTTGTTTGTTTGTTTGTTTGTTTGTTTGTTTGTTTGTTAATGCCAGTACCATGCTGTTTTGATTACTACAGCTTTGTAGTCGATTTTGAGATCAGGTAATGTGATGCTTCCAGCTTTGTTCTTTTTGCCTGAGATTGCTTTGACTATTTAGGGTCTTTTGTGGTTCTACACAACCTTTAAAATTTGTTTCTATTTTCATGAAAATGTTTTTGGAATATTGATAGAGATTGCAATTAATCTGTAGGTCCCTTGGGGTAGTGAATACATTTTAATAATATTAATTCTACTAGTCCATAAGCATGGTATATTCTTCCATTTCTTGGTGTCTTCTTTAATTTCTTTCATCAATGTGTTACAATTTTTCAGTATATATATCTTTCACCTCTTTGGTTAAATTTATTTCTACTTATTTGAAGCTATTTTAAATACCTATTGATTTATTTTTCAGATAGTTTGTGGTTAGTGCATAGAAATGCTGCAAGTTTTGTGTGCTGTTGTAACTTGCAACATTCATTTATTAGTTCTAGCAGGTTTTGGAGGAGTCTACCATTTTCTGTATACAAGATTATGTCATCTGTAAACAGAGACTTTTTTTTCCTTTCTGATTTGGATGTCTTTGTTTGTTTGTTTTGCCTAATTGTTCTGACTAGGACATCCAGTACTACATTGAATAGAAGTGGTGAGAGTGGGCATCCTTGCCTTGATCCTGATCTTAGAGGAAAAGCTTTCAACTTTTCACCATTAAGTGTGATGTTATCTGTGGGCTTGTTATATATGGCCTTTATGGTATTAAGTTACATTCATTCTGTACATAATTTGTTGATAGTTTTTATCATGAAAGGATGTTGAATTTTGTCAAATGCTTTTTCTGCATCTGCTAAGATGATCATATAATTTTGCCCTTTATTCTGTAAATGTGGCATCACATTTATTGGTTTGGGTTATGTTTAACTCTCCTTATCTCCCAGGAATAAATCTCACTTGATCTTGGTAAATGATCCTTTTAATGTGCTGGCAAATTCTATTTACTATTGTTGCTAATGATTTTTGGATCTCTGCTCATCAGGGACATTAGGTTGTAATTTTCTTTTCTTGTAGTGTCCTGTCTGGCTTTGGTATCAGGGTAATACAGGCCTTATAAAAACAGTTTGGAAGTATTTCCCCCTCTTAAATTTTCTGGAAGACTTTGAGAAGGATTAGCATTAGTTCTTTAAAAGTTTAAGCCATCTGGTCCAGGGCTTTTCCTCGATGGTGGTTTTTATTACTGATTGATCTTCTTACCCATTTTGGTCAGTTCAAATTTCTTCATGATTCAGTTTTGGTAGGTTGCATATTTTTAGAAATTTATTCATTTATTTTAAGTTAACTAATTTGATGACATATAATTGTTCATAGTAGTCTCAGGATTCTTTGTGTTCTTGTGGTATCATTTGCAATGTTTCCTCATACATTTCTCATTTTATTCGTGTCTCTTCTCTTTTTGTTTCTTAGTCCAACTAAAGTTTTATCAGTTTTGTTTAGGTCTGAAAACGTGTTTCATTTCATTGAGCTTTTCTGCTGCTTCTATTTATTTATTTATTTCTGCTCTTGCCTTTGTTGTTTCAATCTTTCTACTAACTCGGGTTTAGTTTGTTCTTTTTCTAGTTCCTTGAAGTATAGTGTTATGTTGTTTTAGAGCTTTCTTTTTGATGTAGGTGTTTACAGCTATAAGTTTCCCTTTTCAAACGGTTTTTGCTGCATCGCATAAATTGTCTTGTGTTTGCATTTCTGTTTGTCCCAAGGTATTTTTTAATTTCGCTTTTAATTTCACTTTTAATTTCTTCTGTGACCCATTTGCTGTTCAGGAGCATGTTTTTAATTCCCATGTATGTGTGAATTTTCCCAATTTCTTTGTTGTTGATTTCTAGTTTCATGTCATTGTGGTTAGAAAATATACTTGATATGATTTCAATCTTCTTAAATTTGTTAAGGCTTGTTTTGTGACCCAACATACGATCAGTCTTAGCGAATGTTTCAGGTGCACTTGAGAAGAATGTGTATACTGCTGCTGTTAGTTGGAATGTGCTGTATTTGTCTATTAGTCCATTTGGTTTAAAATGTAGTTCAAGTCCAATGTCTCCTCCACCTAAATTATAGAGCTAGTATTTTATTGTGTTTCATTGTAGCTTACACATATTGACTACCTGTATAATATTCCATTGTAAGAATTTATCACATTTTCATTCTTCCATTTTTCCATTTAGAAGAATGAAGTTATTTATAGTTTTTTGCCATTATAAAAACATTTCTATCCACATTCTTATATGTCTCCTATCAGTATAGGCAAGAATTTCTCTTGAATATGTTCCTAGATATGGAATGGTTAAACCATAGCATATGTGAATCCTGACTTTAGGCAGCAATATCAAAATGTTTTCATAGTGGCTGCATCTATCCACTTTCCCAACAGCAGATCCTGTGGATCCACATCTTTTCCTGTGCTTGGTATGGACATAATTTCTCATTTTTTCCAATAGGATGGCCATAAAATCATATTTAATTGCAGTCTTGAATTGCATTCCTCTCATGACCAATAATAGTAACTTTTCTCCACATATTTCTTAACATATATTTTTGTGAAATGTCTGCTTATATCTTCTGCTAATGTTGCTGTTGTATTATTTGTGCTTATATTTTGTCAATACTAATTTAATTGTGTGTGTGTTGTGAATTTTGTTTTGAGTTTGCAACTTAGAGTTGAAATTCACTTAATTTCAAAATTAACTTTGGATATACAAAAGGGATTAATTTTAATATTTTAAGTTTAGTAATCTTCTATTTTATAGAAAATTCATTTTATGCCTTAAGACACTGCTCATATACTGAAGTCTAAAAGTACTCACTTTTTTTCAGTGCTTGAATGTTATATTTTTTACATTTATTTCTAAATCTATACAGAGGAGACTGACTGCTCTAAATGGTGTGAGGTAGAAATCCAGTTTCAACTTTTTTCATGTAAATTATTTCTTCCTACTCAATACAACTCAATACATACATGCATTGGTCATTTTCTGGAATTCATTATGGTGCTAAGTTTGCTTACTGTGAGCCAAAACCACACTGTCATATTTGCCAACACTTCATAAAAGTCATGGTAACTGTTCTAATTCTTCCACACACACTCTCTCCCTATCTTACTTCTAGGCCATTCTACAATTACCTTCTTAAATTCCCTGACAAATCCTGTTTCAAATTGCACTGAGTCCATAGATCAATCTAAAAAGAAACAGCATCTCTATAATTTAAAGTCTTTCTGTATATACATACATGGTTTACCTCTCAATTTATTTAGTCTTTTTCTCAATAATCCTTTTGTATCTCTCAATAATGCTTTTGTAATTTCTACAGGAAAGGTCTTCAACATATTTTGTTAAATTAATTCCTGGGTATTTCATATGAAGTCGTAGTCTCATAATAGTGCCTCCTTTTTAATTATACTTTCTAGTAGTTTATTGCTGATATATACATATATATAAATTTATTAGTGTTTCTATATTAATCATATAACCTACCAATATTGCAAACTCTCATTCTTTCAAATAACATATGTGTGTATTCTTTATGATTTTCCACATAAAAATACAGACACAACTAACTTTGAGGCTTTCTTCTTTACTTTATAAAGTATTTAGAGCTATAACTTTCTATCTTCATACTACTTTATAGCCCTTCCCAATTTTGACGCATTTTTTTTTTTTTTTTTTTTTTTTTTGAAACGGAGTCTCACTCTGTCGCCCAGACTGGAGTGCAGTGATGTGATCTCAGCTCACTGCAAGCTCCGCATCCCAGGTTCACGCCATTCCCCTGCCTCAGCCTCTCGAGCAGCTGGGACTACAGGCACCCACCACTATGTCCAGCTAAGTTTTTGTATTTTTAGTAGAGACAGGGTTTCACCCTGTTAGCCAGGAAGATCTAGATCTCTTGACCTCGTGATCCGCCCACCTCGGCCTCCCAAAGTGCTGGGATTACAGGCATGAGCCACCATGCCCGGCTGATGCATACAGTTTTAACTATCATTCAGTTTTAAATATTTTTTTTCATTTTCATAATGATTTCTTCTTAAATTCATGCCTTAGTAAGACAGCTTTTTCTAACTATTCGGTGATTTTTAAGTTTAATTTTCATTTTTTCTCAATTATTTTGTGATCAAAGGTGATGATCTGTATGAAATTTATTTTCTGAAATATAAATTGCTTTTATGTCTTAATATCTAATCAGTGTCATAAATATTCCATGTGTGCTTAAAATAAAATGTGTATTCTTTCATTGCTGAACGCATAAATCTCTTTTATGCCCTTTCAATTCTAGTTTAAAAACACAAAGTCCATATGCTCTAATATTTCTGCTTCTGTTCAAATTTGTAATCCAGCAGTATTTTTAACTGACTGTGCTCCTCCAACGTCTTGTTATTTGACCCATCAGCACATTTTATCCCAGGAGGTGTCTGTGTTTCTGTGGAATGGGGAAAGATTTACTCTGGATTTTATTGCCTGAATAGCTGCAGGAAAGAAACCAGCAACTTAAGATTACCTTAACAAACATATTAAGAGACATAAGAAAATTGGAAACAAGAAATTATGGCAGCTACTCTTTCAAGCATATGCATGGGACAGATGAGCCCAAAGGTACCCTTAGGTACCCGTGTATACCGCTAAGTACACATGACCTACCAGAGAAATATTTATGTTCTGTAAAAACTCTTAGGTCCAGTTCCATCCTTTGTTCCCACAGGAAGAAGCAGCCACAGGAGGATTACTCCTTAGACTTGTGCTTCACAAGAGGCAAGTAAATCCCTATGGCACCATGAGAAAATGCGGATTTTACTCCAGGAGGCCCTGGTGAAGCCTGAGATTCTGCATTTCCACAACCTCCTAGATGGTGCTTATATGTTGCTGGTACTAGACCACACTTCAGGTAGCCCAGGCTAGATTAAAATCCTCCAGTTTGGAGAAGGAGAGTCAGAAAGCAACTGTATATAGTTATTGACTACTGGTTTTCTGGTTTTTCTCATTTTCTCACAGTAAGAAAATGAGGGCTTCTGCACCATGCTAAATTTATTCCTGAGAACACCTGGACTAGAGTTGTTTAGAGCAAATGTAGAGGCCAGCCTTATTTGTTCCAAGGCAGGGTCAAAGGAGAAACAAATGCTTTCAAAAATTCTTTTATTTTATGCAACACAGAAGTGCAGGGTTGACTCCTGCCCTAAGACAAAGCCAATACTCTATAAATATGTACATAAAATCTTTCTCTTTCTTTCTCTCTCTCTCTTTAAATACACACACATACAACACACACACACACATAGACACCATCACCACCACCACTACCACCACCATATATTTCTGACATTTTCTCTGTTTCTCCTTTCTACTTCCTCAGGGCAAATCTTGTGGGAAGGAGAGAGAATGCATACTAGCTCATTACCTTGGTCAGGACCCACTAGCTTTAAACAGTGTAAACAGACAAATAAATAAAAATAATGTCTTAGATTTCAACATCTATGACTCATTTCCTCAACCCTTTTACAGTCAACCTCCACGTGAGTTGTCTATATTACTTGCCTCCCAGTTGTTGCCTGTGAATCACTTCTTAATTCATTGAAGCAGGTTTTTAAATCCACCAACCCACTAAAAGAGTGCTAGCAAAGATCGCCAACAACTACATGTCACAAAGAACACCACACAATATTTTATTATAATGATTAAATGTGAAAGCTCTGTATTTAGATTACTGGGTGTGGAGCATTGGTGAGGATTAAAAGAATTGATACAAATAAAAACTCTCTAAACAGTGTCTGATACATCATAAATACTTTAAAATATCGACCAATATGATCTGACTTCACTTTTTGTCATCATTCAACCCTGTTGTTTTGTCTTCATTCAATGACTGAAATATTCCCCTTTTGGTTTCTGATAACACGTTCTTCTGGTTTTCTTCTGACCTTTCTGGTTATTTCTTCTCTTTCTATTTTTAAGGTTCATGCTTCTCTAACTGGCCTTTGGATGCTAAAGATCTATAAGTCTAGTTTCTATAATCTCTTTTTATTTCACTCCGAATGGGCTTCTGTAAATGATCTCATCTGCACCTGTAGCTTCAATTACCACATCTACATAAATGACTCACATTTATTTTTATTCCAAGCCCAGACCTCTCTTTGGACCATCAGACACATTAATGAACTGCATATCTGATATGCCTTGTGTGAAGTGACGTCAGCATGTCGAATTCAGCATGTCCAAAATCAAACCCATCATCACCCCTCACTCTAAATCTGGAGTTCTTCTGAAGTTCCCTGTGTCCATGAGAAATGATTCTTGTGCAAGCCAGAAACTCACATCAACATAAACCACCAAGTGCTATTGCTCTTACCCTGACTTACCTCGAGCATCCACCCCGTTATCTCCATTTCCACATCACCTACTGTAAATGTCTGTCTTCTGTGGCTTCAACTCTAGAAACAGCTTCTTTACTATCTACACACAACCAGTTTGGATGCCTAACAAACTTTACACCACAATATAATCAGAATCATCTTTTCAAAACATTAATCTGATGATACATCTCTCTTCAAATCCGTCAAAGGCTTTGTGGTACAATTTGGTAGGCAAAAAAAAATGTCTTAACTTTGCCTGTGAACTTCCACATGATCTAGCCCCTACTTTCCTCATTAGCATGAGCTGAAAACATGCAAGTTTGTTCTCTCTGATTCGGTCACATTATTTACTTCATCACTTCTTTTCATTTTTGCCATTTCTCCCTCACAGGGTCATTGCATATGCTATCCTCCATGTCTGCAATATTTACTATGAATTAATACCGCTCATACTTCTGATCTGAATTCAAACTCTTTCTCAGTTAAAGCCTTCCTTAACCTTCAAACCAGTTCAAATCATCCAATATGGGCTCAAATTGCTCTATGTAACCCTCAGTGTAGCATGTTGTGACCACATGTCTCAATTGCAATTTTATCTTTGCTTACATGATTATGGGATTTGCATGATATCTTTTCTCAGAGGAAAGTTCTGTTTAGGCAGAAACCATCACTTTTAACAAGGGACATGGCAGTTAGTATGTTTTCAGTAAATACGTGTTGAATAAAATGTTATAAAATAAAATACAATGAATATGTGTGCATTCCAAATAGCAGGACTGCATTAACTGCAAGAAGGATTACCAAGTTATAACTGAAACTTAACAGGACTGGTTTTAGGGCTGATTCTGGTCCAGCCTTTCCATGGGCTCTCTCTACTTTCTACTACCATGTGGTTTTAATTCTAGATAGATAGATAGATAGATCTCTAGCTCTAGTCTTTTTTTTTTTCCTTTTCCTCCTACACTATCATGCTTTATGCCTTCTCTTCCTTTTCTACAAGAGATTGGTTTGACATTGGAAAGTAATCAGTGTACTATCACACTGTAAAATAAAAAGGACAAAAATCATATAATGCTTTTAATAGCTGCAAAAATTATTGATAACATTTAGTGCATATTTATAATAAAATTTCTTAAGAATTTAGAAATAAAGGGATCTCCTTTATTGTGATAAAGATGAACCACCACAAACTCTATAACAAACATTATGTCAATAATGAAACCAATAACTTTTCCTCATTACATTGGAAATGAGAGAAGCATGCCTACTGTCACCAATTATATTCAGCTTTGTATAGGAAGTCCTAGCCACTGAGATATAATAAAAAGATAAAATCATCAAAACAAATATATACCTTCTTATTTGTGGATTATTAAGAAAATCCAAAACACAGTCATGTACCACACAACGATGTTTCAGTCAACAATAGACAACATACACAACAGTGGTCCCATAAGATTATAATAGAGCTGGAAAATTCCTATTACCTGTTGATGTAATAGCTATCATAACTTAGTTATGCAACTCATCACCTAGTCTATGTTTAGATATTTACATACACAAATACAGCCATCCATTGCTTAAAACAGGAATCCTTTCTGAGAAACATGTCGTTGGGTGATTTTGTTGTTATGCAAACATCACAGAGTGTACACAAACCTAGATGGTATGGCCTAATATACACCGAAGCTGTATGGCATAGCCTATTGCTCCTGGGCTACAAACCTGTATGGCATGTCACGTACTGAATACTGTAGGCAATTGTAACACAATGGTAAGTAAGTATTTGTGTATCTAAACCCAGAAAAGGTATAGTAAAATGTCTTTTATACTGTATGTATAATCTTAAGAGACCACTGTTACATATGCAATCCATCACTGACTGAGATGCAGCACATGACTATACTTGACATTCTCAGTTCCTCAACTTATCTGCCTGATACAACCACTTCGTGGTGACCACCTTTCTGTGGGAGAGCTAGATACAACCTACTTGACTTGACCCGCTGACTCCCCTACCTGACATGGACTGGGGAGTTTTGCCACAGTAACCACCCTCAGACACACTGTGACTCCATGGAGCTCGTGCCGGCTTGATGGAAACTCACCAGTTAGAACTCCCCATGCATGGGTAGTTACCTGCTTGGATAATGCCCTGGATCCCAATAAAGTTTTAGTCCCTTGATCTGTCTCTTGCTCCCCACTCAATGGCTGAGTGCGTGTGTCTCAGACAGCGCCCCTCTTCCTGCTGCTTTGCAAGATGTGCTGCCCTCTGCTGGCTGGGATCTGTAAGGAAGACCATGCTTCTGTTACTTCATGTGTTTTGCTCAGTTGCCTGCTCTGTGTCTTACCTAACACACACACCCAGACATAGCTTCTCTGGGTCAGGACTCTTGCAGAGAGTGGCTAGGACAAGAGCCACCAGAGGGTCTGCCAGTTTAAACAAGCTTCCTATGAAAGAGATGCCTGCTCATTGGTCAGACACTTGGGCCTTAGGCCATCCACCAGAATAAAGAAGTATCCTACAAAGGCACACTCCTTCATGGCTAAATCCTAAATGCTGTGCTTAGGGCTGGAGTTTACTGCCACTCTCCAGAGAGAACTCAAGATCAGATTAGAGGAAAATATAACAGAAATGGTTTTGTCTGATAATAATATAGCTAACCAATTTTCATTGGTGTATCCATGTTTCATTTTCCTTTCATTCATTTTTAGCCTACCTTTGTCTTTGTATTTAAATTGAGTTTCTTGGAGGTAACATATATTTGTAACTTCTTGTTTATCTAATCTTACAATTTCTACTTTTAAATAGAGCATTTAAGCCATTTAAATTTAATTTATCGTACTGCCATTTGCTTTCTATTGGCCCAATTTTTATTTTTTCACTATTCCTGCCTTCCTTTGGATTAACTGGGTAATTTTTGTGATTTCATTTTACCTCCACTATGGGCTTACTAGTTAGATCTTCTTGTTTGATTTTTTATAGCTGCACTGGGGTTTACAACATACATCTTTAACCTATCAAAATCCACCTTCAAATAATATTAAGTCATTTCACTACAGGTTAGGAGCATTATGACGTTATGCTTCCATGCACCCTATCCTATCTTTTGTATTATAATGTTGCATGTTTTATTTTTATATTTGCTATAGCTCACAATGCATTATTGTTAATATTTTTTCCTTCAATACTGTAAAAGCATCACCCAATTTTCTGTTGGCTTGCTTAGTTCCTGGTAAGTCTGCTCTCATTCATAACTCTGCTCCCTTTCTGTAATATGCCCTTTTTCTTGAGCTCCATGTAAGACTTTTCTCTTTATTGCTAGTTTTTAGAAATTTGATTGTGATTCTCCTGAATTTGTTGTTATTTTCTGTATGGGGTTTCTGAGCTTCTTGAATCTGTGATTTTACAGTTTTTGTTAACACTGGTAAATTTGGGACCATTATTTTTAAAACTATATTTTCTTAACCTCTTGTGCTGGTACTCTAGCTTCATAAATGATTGCCTGTTTTATATGCCACAGCTCATTGAGAATTGGTTTACGTTTTTTTTTTTTTTTTTTTTTTGAGACAGAGTCTCACTCTGTGGCCCAGGCTGGAGTGCAGTGGCGTGACTTCACTTCAATCTCTGCCTCCCAGGTTCAAGTGATTCTTTTGCCTCAGCTTCCTGAGTAGCTGGGATTACAGGTGCCTGCAACCACACCCAGCTAATTTTTGCATTTTTAGTAGAGACAGGTTTTGCTATGTTGGCCAGGCCCGTCCTGAACTCCTGACCTCAGGTGATCCACCCACCTCGCTTCTCAAAGTGCTGGGATTACAGGAGTGAGCCACTGTGCCCAGCTGCCAAAAGGTATTTTTAAATGGAAAATTAATTAATAACAAAAAGAAAGAAACAAAGAAAACCATAGAAAATAATACAAATAGTTTACAAAGGATTTTCAAATTAAATATTTGAAAATCTATACACAGTTGACCCTTGAACAACACAGGTTTGAAAGTGCAGGTCCACTTACATGCAGATTTTCTTCTGCCTCTGCCACCCCTAAGACAGCAAGATCAACCCCTCCTCTTCCTCCTCCTTCTCAGCCTTCTCAACGTCAAGACAAAGGCGATGAAGACCTTTATGATGCTAAACTTCTACTTAATGAATAGTAAGTGTATTTTCCCTTCCTTGGGATTTTCTTGGTAACATTTTCTTTTCTCTCGCTTACTTTGTTGTAAAAAATATAGTATACAATGCGTAACACATAAAAAATATGTGTTAATTGACTGTTTATGTTATTGGCAAGGCATCTGGTCAATAGCAGGCTATTAATAAAGCTTTAGGGGTATCAAAAGTTATATTTGAATTTCTTACTGTGTGGGAGGTATATTCCATTCTAGCCCCAAAAAAAGAGACTCAAAGGCTATAACCGGGCTATCTGCTTTTCCACCCTGTCCTGGCTGAAACTCATCCCCTTCTCGCCACTGAGAAACGGCCTTTGAGCATCCTAATAATGCTTTGGCACTTTACTTACTTAATGTCTTCATACCTAATTCTACTTCTTAAACTTTTCATATGCAGAAGCTGAATGGGATTATGGTGTCTGCCACAAAGAAATATAAAAGCTTACAGCCCATATCCCATTTTCATGTGGTAGGGCACAGTCTAGTCTCAAATTTACACTGAGATTGCACCTTAATGACAACTTTTGTGCAAATATTATATTCATATACTAATCAGAGTTTTATTATCTCACAATACCTCCTTCCACATTGCCCACTGGAAATGTGATCTTATAATAACAGGCAAGATCATTGACCACATTAATATGCCATATTCATTTCTTCTTTTTCTAAATGTGTGCAATGGTACTGAATAAGAAAATAATACTGTTTTTATACCTAGAAATTGAAGCATAATTTGCAAAGAAAGCATGACCCTTAGAGAAACATAGGATTTGCCTGCCGTGGAGTTATTGGGTTTGTTGGTTTGTTTTTGTTTTTGCCTTTAAGAGTGGCGTATCATTGTCTATTGCTATTGTATCAAATTACTGCAAATATAGAAGCTTAAAACCACATGAATGTATAATCTCAGAACTTTGCAGGTCAGAGGTCTGCATTGACTTGAATGATTTCGTTACTCTGGATGTCAGCCAGCCTGAGCTCTTATCTGGAGGCTCCTGGGGAGAAACCACTTCCAAGCTGCTCATTCAGGTTGTTGGCAGAATTCAGTTCTTTGCAGTTACAAGGTTGAGTTGAGGTTCCATTTTTTTTTTTTTGCCTGCAGCTGTCACCTGGGAGCCTCTCCCAGCTCCTCCACGCAGCCTGCATTCTTTGTCCTACTGACCTGTCCATCTTCAGACCAGCAATGGCACAGGGCTAAGTTCTTTTCATGATTTGGATTTCTCTGACTTCCTCTTTTGCTGTATCTCTTCTACTCCAGAGAACCAGAGGAAGTTCTCTGTTTCTGACGACTCCACTGATTAAATATGACCTACCTGGAGAATCCAGGATTTTCTCCCTGTTTTAAGGTCTGGGACCTTATTTATATTTGCTAAGTCCTTTTTGCCCTGTTAAGGTAACGTATTTGAAGTTTCCAGGGATTAGGGCATTAACTTCTCTTGTTTTGGGGGGAGTGGGGAAGGGTGTATTTTGCTCACCATAAGTGGACACATATTATTAGTCTTATTCTAAGCATGTAAATGTTTGATATAGAATAGGAAACTTAGTGAGGCCACAGGAGAAACTGAGAATGAGGCTTGGAAGGAAGACAATGATTACACTTGGAGGTCCCAGTGATACAATGATAGAGGCAGGCGGCAGGGAAATTCTAGGTAGAAAAGGGCGTGTCCCTGACAAAATCCCACCTTCAAGCGTGATACCACGGCCCAAAGTGAGAACTTACATCCCTGTTTTCCCACTTGAATGTTGCCTTTTCCAAAACCATCCATGGCCTGCCCCACCCCTCATCCTGTGCCCATAACAACCCCAGAACTCAGTTGGCAGAGAAGAGAAGTCACTGGACATCAGACACTACGGTTGGATGTCAAAGAGAAGTAGCTTGACTTGAGAGGGACAGTTTGATGGCATAGCTTCAGAGACGACTCTGGCTGGGGACAGCCGGACTTCAGGGGAAGATTACCTTCCCACTCCGTCCCCTTTTCAGCTCCTCTTCCTGCTGATAGCCACTTTCATCAGCAATAAAATCCCTCACATTTACTGTCTTCAATTTGTTTGTGCAACCTCATTCCTTCTGGATGTTGGACAAGTACTTGGGCCACAAATGTGGGTACAAAAGGCTCTCACACTGACCCTTTGCTCTTGCTGGTAGAAGGCAGCTGCCTCACATGAAAAGGCAGAGGGTCCACTGAGCTGTTAACACTTAAGTTGTCCATGGCTGGCCAAGCTAAAAGAGCACTGGAACACTTCCTCTGGGATCTCAGGAGTCGCGGGTACCTCCCAGATGCTGCGGCAGGGCTGGTACAGAGTTGGCTCAAGCCGGCATCCAAAAGCACTTGTCCCAGGTCCTGCACCTGCTCACCTGTGTGTTCCCTCCCATGAGAGGTGGAACACAACAGGTTCGAGTGGGTGGAGTCTGACCCTGCTGGTGCCAGAACGGCCAGCTGACTCCAGCACTCATGTACTCCAGTTCCTGCCTGCGAAGGGGTCAGAAAACTATCCTGCTTCACTAGAGCATCTTGAATCTGTAGTTTTTCAGTTTTTATTAATCTTGTAAATTTGGGAGCATTATTTTTAAAACTATATTTTCTCTGCCTCTCATGCTGGTGTTCTAATTTTATAAATGATTACCTGCTTGATCTCCCACAGCTCACTGAAGATTGGTTCACTCTCTGTTTACTTTTTCATCTTTCTAGCTTCATTTTCGATAGTTTATCTTGCTATGGCTTTATGTTCACTGATCCACAGTGCCTAATGTGTTGTTAACCCTTCAATGTGTTTCTTATTTCAGATAATGTATTTCTGACATTATCTGAAGAGGGGGTCATTGCACACCAGTGTCACAAAGGAAGCACCAGGTTTTGATGAGGTAGCAGAAGACAAGACAGGAAACAGTCAGTACCAGAGCCTTTACTGAGGTTTTGGTGGGAAAGGCAGGGCAGGGAAGAGTTTTGGGTTGGTTAGTCTGAATTAATTCCAGCAGGATTGGGGCTGTAGGAGTGGTCTCTAGTGGCCTGTACCTGGGCTGGGATGATTTAGGATGGGGGAAATATTGGCTTGATGTATGAGGGTTAGATAAGGGGATTGTTGGGACTATCGACTCAGGATTGAGTGTTTTACATATAATGGATTTGCTCTTAGGCAATTTGTTCTTATCTTTAGGAATTAGCTAGCCCTGGGAAGGGCAGTCTTCCCTTGTGTCTGTAAGGCCCTCAAATGCTAGATCATCAAGGATACAAAAAAGTAAGAAAATACAGTTAATATAATTGGTCCTGTGATAAACAGAGGACAAATTGACAAATACAGAATTGAAGAAAACCCATAGCAGTCTGTTAAGAATGAACCTTCTCCCATTCTGTGGGTAAAAGCTATTGTTCCTCACCATCCTTCCAAAGGAGTAGGATCTTAACTCAATGTCAGAAAGAACACTTGCTAGACATTAAGCAGTCTTTGTTTATACGTGCCCAAACAGGTAGATTTGGGGCCTTCTATTATATTGTACCTGAATTATCAAACCTCGAATATTGTGGGCTTGACAGAATTTGCAACTTAGAACTATTTATTTTGTACCTACTAAGTGATATGAACTATGCTAGTTCCTTTCATGGGTTTGATCTATTTTTACATATCCCATCTAGTCTCATTATTTTGCTGGTATGTATGGTGGTCTTGCCTGCTGGTTCCCAGACCACAACCTGATAGCAAAACAACAGATTATTTTCAACTTATCCTGAGTTACACAACAATGACCATATGACATCATATTATTACAATTGGTTATTGGGAAATACAACATCCGAAAGAACATTCGGTCCATTTTAAGCAGTTTTTGTCTACTACATGTTCTCAAGTAGGTGTGGGGTTTACCGCTGTATTATAGCCAAATTGTTCAAATTAATGCAAGTAAAAAAGGAGGAGAGGATATATCAGCTTTGGCTATTGATGATCTCTTTCATTTTACACAAAACACAAAGATATTGATTAATGGTGGATAAATATAAATAAACAAAAAGAAAGAAAGAAGATGTTTCCTATAGTTGATTATTAGGTATGAGCTACTCTAAATAATCAAAAGTTTTTGTCTTTTACATCTGACACTGCCTTCTTTTGTCACTATACACAATTTTTCATGGATTTGAAGAATTTTATCCTAAGCTTATTTAAAGACCAAACATTCAGTGCAGCATCTTCATCTAGATGCCTATGTGTAAAGATATATTTATAAAAGAAACTCTAGGTGTCTAAGCAAACACCATTCATTTTTTAAAAGAGCTGATTGTAATTTGAGGAATCAGGGTGATAACCAAAAGCAATACCATTTCTGGCTTCTGAAACTATAAAATTAGCTAAGTAATGACATTATTTTCAGCTGATTAATTTTTTTTTTTCTAGCTAGGACATCTGCTGTCATTTGAAAACTGTCCAGCATGAATATCTGAAGCAGATGGGAACAGCATGGAAGATGTCAGATTTGCTTGTGGTGTAAGTAATATTTGCTTTTTTTCTGGATAAGGTTTTCTGCAGAAAAGGGGTTGCTATTTACTTTCCATTTTAGTCTTAGGCAGTGGTCAGTAATGACAGGTAAGAGTAAACGTGGCATCTGGGAAGAGATGCCGACTTCCTAGAAGTAAGGTCCCCTAGGCTGCTGCTTAATGCTGCTTTTATGCTCACATGTTGTGTGATTAAACACTTGGTGAGGCCCTGGGGCTGCCAGCTGGACATGATTTGACACCCTTATTAATCTTGAGAAATGTTCTCACTTTCATCCAATTAGAAAAGTTTTGGAAAAGCCCCCGTGCCATGCGGCTGTGTGGCTTCCAGTAGATAATGCCAGTTGGCAGTTATCTTTTCATTAACTGGCCTGAGTGTTTCAGGATAGCTCCTGTTTTCATTAGCTGTTTTGAATATTTCGGGATAGCTCCTGTTTGTTGTAATTTTATGGGTAGAAGCTGTCAACGGAAAGTGGATGTTGCCTATCGCAGGCACCTGAGAAATGCTGGAAACCTTGGAGGATCTCCAGAATCCCTAGAGCCAAAATATGGCATTTCTCCTTTTGATTGGTTTCTCTTTGAGGCCTGGCCATGAGCCTCCATTACTGGCATCTTGCTTACGTGCTCTATGGCAAGGGAACAGAAGAGCATGGAGTTCTGAAGCTGAAAAATTCAGTCTTTCGAGAAGAAAATTTCAGTGGAGTGCTTATGGGGATCTGGACCTTTTTCTAGGTCCTGATGCATTAATGACTAAAAGAGTGTCTGTCTTTTAAGTCACAGTCCAGTGAAGCATCAGATATGTGAACAGATTATTAAATGCAGCAAGTTTCATAAGAATTTGTACAAATTATTATGACAGAAAATAGGGGAAATTTGGAAAAAGAAGTTTTAGTTGACTATTTAAAGATCAAAATAATTCATTAGGGCACAAAAATGAAGTAATATTATTTCAGTAAGGAACAAACATAGGGAGGGACAATAATGCATTTGTGGTCATCAGGCATACATCAAATGAATGACCAGACAAGGAAGGGATGTTCTATGTAAGCGGTTACCACACTTTGCGGCCTCAGAACATTGTTACACTATTATTGGGGACACCAAAGAGCTTCTGTTTATGTGGGTTATACCTATGCTATTTACTGTATTTTAAATTTAAGTAAATTTAAACAGACATTTTTTAAACACACATAACATGTTAACATATGAAAATAACTGTATTTCCAAAATGAGAGAAAAATAGCACAGTCACATTGCTTTATATTTTTGAAAATGTCTTTAATTTCTTGCTTAAGAATCCAATTAGATTCATATAGCTGCTTCTGCATTCAAATAGTTGCAATATGTTGTTTTGGTTCAACCATGTAAAAAATAATCTGGTCTCACACATACAGTTAGCTGCAAAACTGATGAGATTTTCAATTGCCTTTATAGATAACTGTGGTTATTCTTCTTCCATATGACCTAAAACTTGTACAAGTGGTAGTTTCTTAATATTTTTGCAATTAAAAATGTGGATATGCAAAGGCATTTTACACTCAGTTACATTAAAATCCATTGGTCTGTTCTGCACTGTGAATGGACATTTTACCACGAATGACTTTGTAACATCACACATTGGTCACTGGAAAAATATTGTTTCACTCAGTTAAGCAGATCTTCCACATGTTGTCATATGAATTGCACAATACCAGAAAGTCACATTTGTTACAGTCACCACTCATTTCATCAGAAAAAGTCTTTTAGTGCGGAGAAACTGTCAAGTGCACAGTGGTTGATAGGAGTTCTCCAATACTCTAGTTTTCGTTTGAAAGCTTTACTGTTATCAGTTGTTTCCCTTACAGTGACAAACCACATTCGAATCCCTATAGCTTGTCTGTCAGTCATTTTTTTGAATAAAAATGGTGTTCCATGATAAGTAGCGGCAAGCACAGCTTGCAACTCAATCTTACAAGTACTTTTTCTCAGGAACATCATTGTCCTCGGTATGTAGCGGAAGTATTTAATGTGTGCGTCCCATTTCACCACACAGAATATTTCTAAAGCATGTACTCAAGATTACATAAAATTAGTAATTTTATACTACTTTTTTCTGGACATTCTTACATGAAACCGGCTGGGGTTTTTTGATGTTGTTGTTGTTGTTTTCCTTTCTGCAGTGTGTGGAGAAGAATATAATGGCCCTGTGCATAGTTGGGTGCTTCTGCCTTGACTGGTGCTCAGGCCCCAGCTATTTTAGCCACCACTATTTTTGAACCATCGGTGCAAGTTCCAACATAGCAGAAGGGCCAATAATGCCCAGTTTTGATTTTGCAGACCCCTGAATGCAGACCCCCTCTTGAATACCATCCTTTGGAACAATCGTTCTAAATAAAATTACAAAATAGAAGAAAAGAAACAGGAAAAAGGAAATTTATTGAGCAACCTCTATGTACCAGGGACTAAAGAGCATTAGGGCTCGTTTAGTTAAGGTGATCAAAAAATGAAAATAATTAACCAAACAAAAAATAAAACTCTTAATAAATTAGCTAAGGCAAAAAGGGACTGCATTAGTTCACATAACTAAACTGAGGCCAGGGAAGGGGTACCACAGGAACCCAAGAATAACTGAAAGTTGGCGCCAGGTGCAGTGGCTCACGCCTGTAATCCCAGCACTCTGGGAGGCCAAGGCAGGCTGATCACTTGAGGTCAGGAGTTTGAGACCAGCCTGGCCAATATGGTGAAACCTCGTCTCTCCAAAAAATACAAAAATTAGCCGGGCATGGAGGCACATGCTTGTGATCCCAGCTACTTGGGAGGCTGAAGCAGGAGAATTGCTTAAACCTAGGAGGCAGAGGTTACAGTGAGCCGAGATCGCGCTGTTGCACTCCAGCCTGGGCAAAGAAAACACACATGCTCACACCCTCTCTATCTCTCTCCCTTGGCCTTCAATCTCTGACCAACTCTTCCCATGAAGTTGGGACTTTGGCTGCTGGCAGCTACTAGTTCAGCTTTCTAACTCTGTTACCAGAAAGGAAGAGCCTCTCTTCCATTATTCTAATGTAAAAAATGCCAGGAAAAGACTGGCTCATCTTGGGTAATATGCTGTCTTCGTGGCCAGGATTGGGGGTGGGAGAGGTTGCGTTAGAGTTAGGAATGGCTTCTGTGATTGGCAGGGGCCACCAGAATCATGTGGTTGGACTAGGGAGAAGAATGGGTCCCAAAACATAATGTGGGAGTTTTTGTTTTCAGAAGGAAGGAGATGTTCTTGGCAAATTTAATGTGCGTGTGTGCTTATATATTTAATATAAACATCACAATACATTTTGAATCAGCCAAATTTAAAAAAGGAGGAATCTACTTGTCAAAGAGTTTAAGCAACTTTCCCAGCATCACAAAACTATTAATTTAGGGAGCTACATTTACATGCCTCTAAGTTCAACTTTGAAGGTTCTGAGTTCAACTTCCCAACGAGGACAAGAGAATGTGTGAGGTGATTCAAAGAGCCAACTTATTCATAAAACCCAAAACATCCTTTTTTCTACATATTTACTTACTACTAATTTATTTGCCCAACATTAATATTTTTAAAATTATCAAATGTTTGATAGTAGAAAATCATGACTTCATCCTAAAGACATGATTGGATGTATGGAATAAATTTTTTGTGACAGCTTAGTCATAAAATGTTGCTATATTATAATATCAAATTGTGACAGGTTAATGACTCATATTTATTAAATAGTTAATACGTGTTGAACTCTATGGTAACCACTTAGTAGACACTGAAAATTCAATCTTTACAACAGTGCCATTAGCCAGTTACTATCTTAATTTCCTTCAGTTAATGCCTAAGAGGTAGAGGTCTTGATGATTTTACTTTGGTAATTACATTCTCCGGCCAAGCAGCAGCACCCAACTCTTCTACTCACACCTTGAGCCAAAACTAGTTACATGCCCCCTCCTCACCAAATAGGGCTAGAAAATATAAACCTACTGTGTACCTGGAAGGAGACGTACCAAGAGTATTTAACAACACAAACATCTTTGAGTTTAAATCTCCATGGGAGAAGCACCTACTAATAATCTGTCATCTAATTAACCATTGATTTTTTTTTTTTTTTTTTTTGAGACGGAGTCTCGCTCTGTCGCCTAGGCTGGAGTGCAGTGGCCGGATCTCAGCTCACTGCAAGCTCCGCCTCCCGGGTTTACGCCATTCTCCTGCCTCAGCCTCCCGAATAGCTGGGACTACAGGCGCCCGCCACCTCGCCCGGCTAGCTTTTGTAGTTTTAGTAGAGACAGGGTTTCACCGTGTTAGCCAGGATGGTCTTGATCTCCTGACCTCGTGATCCGCCTGTCTCGGCCTCCCAAAGTGCTGGGATTACAGGCTTGAGCCACCGCACCCAGCCAACCACTGATTTTAAATTAGCTGGGAAGCTATACTATGCTCTGAATATGTGTGGGAATAAAGTTTGTGATATGAAGTGAAGCTCTGGTGACAGGTGTGGCTGCAATGTCCCATGAGCCACATGCATGCATGACCCTTAAGCCGGATAACAGAAAGTAGGGATGAGAATACAAATAGGAGGCTGATTGATATCATAGACAGATTTGTGTTATTTTGTAAATTTTTTCCTCCACATTAAAACTCACAAATTTTTGCCATTGAACTTCCTTTGGGAAATCCTCCCAATTCTTCTTAGATTTAAACCTTCAAGCCATGTCATGGCAACTGTTCTGTGCTCCAATATCCACCTTGCTGCTAAGAGAAAGGACTCAGCCACCCTACTTCTCCCCTGAATAAGCTGCTCCCACTCAGGACTAGTTGCAGACTTAGATGTGCTGACTGTAGCTACTCTCAAATCCCTTCCCAGATAATCATCAAAAAGAAACTACAGGCTGGGATGGTAGCTCACACATGTAATCCCAGCACTTTGGGAGGCCGAGGTGGGCAGACTGCATGAGTCCAGGAGTTCCAGACCAGCCTGGACAACACCCCATCTCTACCAAAAAAATACAAAAATTAGCTGGGCGTGCTTGTCTGTGGTCCCAGCTCCTCGGGAGGCTGAGGCAGGAGGATCCGTTGAGCCCAGGAGGCAGAGATTGCAGTGAGCCATGATTGGGCTACTGTACTTCGGCCTGGGTGATAGCACCAGACCCTGCCACCCAACAAAAAGAAAGAAAGAAGGAAACTACAATATGAAACTGAGGAAGGCGTAAAGCTCAAGAATTTTCAGTGAATTCTTAAAGCCATTACTCTTAATCTTTATTTTATGCACTGAGTTTGGAACAGAAATGCTTCAACAATACCTACCCCGGTCGAAACCATAGATTATTTTAAGAGTGAAATTATGTATCCTTGGACACAGCTTCTGGTGAACAATAGATGGCTCCATAAAGTTGCTATACCCATGGCTACAACATATCACAGCTAAAGGATATGGACTAAAATCAGCCAAATGAAGAGGCACATAGAGCAGAGTCCATGAAGGCTCCAAATTCAAAGCTTCCGGTTGTCCTTTCTACGTAGAGTCACGGAAAGTGTTGTCTTCGAGTGTGACAATAAGGTTAGAGTGTTGCCAACCAGGGAAGCTCACCCAGGACTTGGTGCCCAGAGTCCTTGTTGGCACTCCATCTGCAGGCACAGCTGACTACACACATGGTTGATCCAGTGTCCAGCCCCTCTAGAGGTCAAGCTGTTACTGTGTGACCTAAGGCTCCCACACCAAATCACATTGTTGGATGCCTGGCATGTCCAGCCCCCTGCCCTAAATCACATTGTCACACTCCTATCTGTCAGAAACAATGTTCCAAGGGCTTAGATATTACCTTCCAGAAGGCAAGGACAAAGGTCATATCACTCCTTGAATAAGATTAAATTCTTTTTTTTTTTTTTTTTTGAGACAGAGTCTTGCTCTGTTGCCCAGGCTGGAGTACAGTGGCATGATCTCAGTTCACTGCAAGCTCTGCCTCCCGGGTTCACGCCATTCTCCTGCCTCAGTCTCCCAAGTAGCTGGGACTACAGGCACCCATCACCACGCCCGGCTAATTTTGTATTTTAGTAGAGACGGGATTTCACCGTGTTAGCCAGGATGGTCTCGATCTCCTGATCTCATGATCCACCCACCTCGGCCTCCCAAAGTGCTGGAATTACAGGCATGAGCCACCGCGCCTGGCCTAAATTCTTTACTGTACAAGCCACACACACACACACACACACACACACACACACACAGAGCGCTAAAACAAAACCTTTCACACTTGAAGCCCACTTATAAGACATATGATATGATTTGGTGTCTACATCCAAATCTCATCTTGAATTGTAGCTCCCATAATTCCTACATGTTGTGGGAGGGGCCTGGTGAGAGAAAACTGAATCATGGGGGTGGTTTCCCCCATACTGTTCTCATGGTAGTGAGTAAGTCTCACGCGATCTGATGGTTTTATAAGGGGAAACCCCCTTCACCTGGTTCTCATTATCTTGTCTGCCGCCACGTAAAATGTAAGTTTCACCTTCTGCCATGATTGTGAGACCTCGTCAGCCACGTGGAACTGTGAGTCCATTAAACCTCTTTTTCTTTATAAATTACCCAGTCTCAGGTATGTCCTCATCAGCAGCCTGAGAATAGCCTAACACATCATATATTGTCCATAGGGGAAAACATGAAACCAAAGAAGAATTCTGTTTATTGTGGCCACTGACAATAACTTTTGTAAATATTTCCCTTTCCTGGAAAGATTTTGTAAAGCAGCGGTAATTTTTTTTTTTCAATAATGCATTATACAATTATTCTACAAAGAAAATCTTGGATACTAGTACCTTTAAAATAAGTGGGGTTAATTATGAGTTTTTCACATCTAAAACTAAGCTTTACATACTCTCCTTTCTATTGACCTAATTAACTCAATCTCTAGAGATCTTTGGCTTTACTGTGAAGTTCAGGACATGTCACTGCTGATGAATAAATTAATGATATAAAGGAATCAAAGTCAAAATTAGCATAAAATTACTATCCCACTGCTCACCACCTTCAGGGGAATCTAACTGAATTTATTAGGACACCTGTTGATGAGACAATCAACTCTGACAAAAATTTTGGTTTTCATTTTAGATACCTTCAGTGTAATGTTGTCATAAACCTCATGCTATTTCAAAAGCATAAAATCTGGGCCTTCACCAAATGATTGTTATTTTATGATTCCCTCAACAATTATAGTCTTCAAAAACTGAAATCTTGACACAAAGGGTCTTCACTGTGAAATTGCAGTAATTACCCTTTAAAAATTGATTTCTTCATATTCACCTTACAGAGACTTTGTTATTCACCTTACAGAGACTGGGGTGTTATATTTTAAACGCAGCTATTTTAGGGAATGTTAGGAAAGGATATTCATCTTCATCTAAATAGGCTTTGGATAAATAGTAAAGGAAAGAGCCAATATTGTAAGAGAGTGCTCACTTAGAAATAAACAACACTTATCAGAAATCTATCTTGTCCATAGGCTTTTGGAAATATGCTAATACTATATTGTTGATCTTCCTTGGAGCATGCCATACCAGGAAGACTTCCAAGAAAAAAATAGCAGATCTGGAGAAAGAGAGTGCATGTAACAATAAAGCATTTAAATATAAATATTATTAAAACCTGTTTCCCACCTATCTCTTTCTCCCACTTTCTCCAATATTTTTTTTTATGTGTGGTCTTTGTTATAATTAAGGAAATGTTTATTTCCTAATTTATTTGTTCTGTCTCATAAATAGGTTATCCTTAAGTGCTGATTGGATAATTAATATTCAAGAAAGACAATAAGTACCTGCTAAATACATATACCTCTAGGACCAGTGGTCTAAGGGGCACACAGCAGGAGGTGAGCAGTGGGCGAGTGAGCGAAGCTTCATCTGCATGTACAGCTGCTCCCCATCATTCCCTTTACTGCCTGAGCTTTGCCCCCTGCCAGATCTGCAGCAGCATTAGATTCTCAGAGAAGTGCAAACCCTATTGTGAACTGTGCATACAAGGGATCTAGGCTGCATGCTCCTTATGAGAATCTAATGCTTGAAGATCTGTCACTGCCTCTCATCACTCCCATATGGAACCATCTAGTTGCAAGAAAACAAGCTCAGGGCTTCCACTGATTCCACATTATGGTGAGTTATATAATGATTTCATTATATATCACAATGGAATAATAGAAATAAAGTGCACAGTAAATGTAATGCACTTGAATCACCCTGAAACCATACCCCGCTCCCCCTACCAGTCCATGGAGAAATTGTCTTCCCTGGTCAGTCCCTGGTGCCAAAAAAGTTGGAGACTGCTGGTCTAAGACATAGCCAATAATAACAGAGCAAACGAGTTTAGTAAATTATAATTTAACAGTGTAACCCTCAACTTTATTAAAATTAAAACCAAAATCAAAGATGTTTGCATATCCTGCAAATCTGCTATTGGAGATGGAGAATCCTTTTTCATAAAGTCAATAAAGTATAAGGTAAATTCTACTAGAATGTAGTGCCAAGTAAAAGTTTGTTTCTTCTAAAGTGTTAGGGTATATTTTATCAGATAACTCTTGCAAGCTGCATTGCTATCTTCTGGCTGCCAGGAAACACAAAGCTAATAACCTTCTGTTATCAATCGCTTACGGGTGGTCTTTCACCTTAATAGTGGAATGTGACTTCCCGAAATAGACGGAAATTCAGACCCTGCAGATTTCAATCTGAAAATAGTCTCTGGAGATAGGAAGAGTGATGTGCAGACATTTCCCAGTTTGGCCAGTCACCACAGCTATCCCCTTGGTGTGCCCATGCCCAAGTCTAGCCGTGATGGATATTTTCATTAGAAGAGTTAACTAAATACTAAGAAAGACCAAAGAGAAAATAAAGAAAATGTATAAATGTTCCTAGCAGTGTGTCTTACCACATACTGGTTTCAGATCCTCTCAAATCAAGATCTGTTTACTCCCAAGATCTCTCATGTCCTTTCTCATTCTGCTGCTTTTTCCAAGAGGGAAAAAACCACCCCTTGCCTGAATTCCTCATTTCCTGGTGAAACTTTGGAAGCTCTAGTATTCATTTTACTTTTTCCTCAGTATTTTCTTACCTTTAGTCTTTATTTTTAACTCCCATATGTGTATTTACATTATAAACTGTTTCAAGTTACTTCTCAAAGTAAAGAGAGACTAAAATACAAACAAATCAACACATAAATTGAGAGTGAGTCTAATTTATAATGCTAATGAACCCTTCAGTGAGGGATTTAAGCCCCAGTTTGGGGTTGGACTAGCACAGCATATAAATGAATTATGGGTTACCAAATTCTGCAGGCCATGGGAGATTTGGTATAAAAGAGCAAACAGTTTACAGTCCTTCTCAATATTAAAGAACATAAAATTGCTTTGTATCTGTGTGATGTGAAACAGCAAGTCACAGGAAGGGTGAACTTGGTCTGCTTTCCACTTCAGTGTTTCTCACTTTACTTAATTGTAACTCAGATGTGCTCTATCTAATAACCCATTTTGCTGTTTTAGGCAGTCTGTTTTCAAGCAGGCAGGAGAAATTAGGACATACCATGCAGGACATATATGAGTGAGTCATATATGTCACTCAGTCTGCTGTGGCAAAGCCTAAGGTTTTGTGCTGTTAGTCACACAGTGTAGCTGAAAACAATGCCATATTCGCCATCATCCAATATATAACGGTGCTTCTTCATTGTAATCATCTCTTCCAATCCTGTTTTCTTCCTGGAAAGAACTAGGTGACAGCATGGCATTGCTCAGTGGAAGATTTTCTGGTTTTCATTGTATTAGACAATCACTACATAGTAAATTGAATGGCAAAATGGCGCAAGAGATAAACAAGGCTATAAGCCCAGCTATAGAAAGGGGACTTTACATTTGCTGTGACACAAAACAACGATCTCATATTTATTGTATCAAGACTGCATTACCCCTCTGGACTATCACTGTCATAATAGGCTATATATTTTGCTTCAGTTTCAGTTGCTTCAGTGATACATCATTATTTTCTATAAATACTACACTTTCCATAAAGGAAGAAAGAAAGGGACTAATAAATGAGCCGCATTCTCTTAATCAAGACAAGTGAGAAAACAAGGACATTGGACAGAACATGTCCTCACTTCTGATATCTCCTATGCATTATTTACATCACAGTTTAAAAGAGATCATTTTAAAAGAAATACACTTTTAAATATGTATTCATATTTATAGACTATATCATATGGTCAAAAAATGTTATCAAAATTATTAACTAATTTATATATGACATAAGTAATATTTAATAAGTTTTACAATATATTTTGAAAAACTTGAACTTCCTCAATGTTCCTCAATTTATATACTTTACAAATACATAAGAATATATGTATATGTATACGTAAATATGCATATAGATGTATGTGCATGTGTACATACATACCCACATATGTGGATATATGATATAGCCACATACATGGATACATATAACTATAATGTCATTACATTTGAAAACCATAAAAACTGGCTGCTGGTACAAAATTCCAGCCTTCATTAAGTTCATTTATAGATCTACTCATCCAACAATTAATTTACTCAACAAATATTTGTTGAGCTTTTTGTGTAAGCCATTGGGCTGATTGATGGATTTAAAAATAATTAAGACTGGTGCTTGTCCAAAAAGAGGTTACAATCCATTAAAGGACATAAGACAGTTATAAAACCAACTATTATGAAAGCCAGAATAATTACAAGCCAACTGACTGGTGCCAAGGGAGTGCTGTTCTTTCAAATACATGGAATTCCAAAAATGTTCATGGAGACTGTGGCACCTAAGCTAGGGCTTAAAAAATGTGTACTGTTCCAAAGGCAAAAGGAGAAAGTTTAACTAGAATAAATTTAAAAATGATTGAACTAGAGTCAATGACTTAAGAAAATGCAGAGACAAGAAAGGAATTCTGGTTGAACTTGAGAGTCATCAAATTTGGCTACAATGTCAGCTATATTTTTAGAAACTACCATGAGAGATGAAGCTGGAAGAATGTTTTACGTTGAGATGGGAGAGGATCTTCAGTGTATGACCAAAAGGTTTAGTGTTCAACAAATGAGCTGAAGACAGTCACTGAAGTGTTCAGATCACTGAGTGAAGTGAACACAGCTGTCTGCATGGGCTTCTCCTCATGCTGGCACGAGCCATAGATTGTTGTGAAGAAAAGCCATTCAACAGTGGGTTTGTGTCTGAGTCTATGTGATACTGATCACAAGAAACTGGGTGCTAATAGTGTTGAAATGTGAAAAAAGGCAACGTGTGTCTGCCTGTGTATGCACAGATATATGCATGTAGTTGGCACAGAGTTGTTACAGGTATAAGAGGTTAGTGGCCAGGCACGGTGGCTCATGCCTGTAATCCCAGCACTCTGGGAGGCTGAGGCAGGTAAATCACCTGAGGTCAGGAGTTCGAGATCAGCCTGGCCAACATGGTGAAACCCCGTCTCTACTAAAAATACAAAGATTAGCTGGGTGTGGCGGGGGGCACCTATAATCCCAGCTACTCAGGAGGCTGAGGCAGGAGAATCACTTGAACCTGGGAGGCAGAGGTTGCAGTGAGCCAAGATCATGCCACTGTACTCTAGCCTGCGTGACAGAGCAAGACTCTGTCTCGGAAAAAAAAAAAAAAAGAAGAGGTTAGTTTTTGAATATTGGAGGTTTGGGAGAAATTAAAAATAAATTACTACATATTATATATTACACAGTCACAGTTTTGGGGATTAGGTTTTGGACATCTTCGAGGTGAGAAGGGAAGCATTTTTCATGTGCCATGTAGTATCCTTGGTGGTTGAGGTCAGGAATCTGCATTTTCATGATGTCTCTAAGTGAGCTTGTGCAAGTACAAAGGCCTACAGGTTATTTTAAGGCTTAAACAGTCACAAGGTTTTAAAGCCAGGCAGCTTGTGGTCTCTTTAGCAATGTGATTCCCTCTAAAGTTTAGTAGATTTCCTCTGTGCTTCCAATCAGTTCCATGTTTCATTATCCATAATCAAATTACCTTTCTGGAAAAAGATAATAGGTCTTCTTTATTATGCTGATTATTTTTGCTCTATCTCTACCTTTCTAGTTCTTGCCTTATGGCAGCTACTTTAAAACCATCTAAAACATAGGCTGGTAGAGAGAGAAAGCAGCCTTAACTCCCACTGTTTGGAAGTTCAAAGTGCTTTGTTTCCCAATTGTGTAAGGCCCCAAATATCTCTACTCTTTATTTCTCCTTCCACAAACCTGCAAATTCCCGCTTGACCTCACCTTAGATGTAATGCTTTACTAAAGTAAAAAGTAAAAGTCCACATTACAACATTTTCCAACCACTTCTAGAGTCACCCAGCCTACCTTGCACGTTAGTACAGCTGACTATTTTACTAAACATTAGACCAAACTTTGTGAACTTTTCAGAGTATGATATCCATTTCCACACTTTCAATTATCCAAAAAAAGCCAGTGTCTTATATTGTTATTGTTAGAGAGCAGCTTATATAAAAATATCTATTTCTGTATTAAATAAAGTAGGCAAGACTGTAGCAGCAAATGAACCAAAAATACCTGTGTGTCTCATTACAGTAGAAATTTATTATTTTATGATAGTCTGTTGCAAGTTTTCCAGGACATCAGTGGTTTTGCTCCAAATGGTGATTTAGAGACCTACTTCTCATCCACCTGTGGCTCCATCAGCCTTGAGTTCTATCTAATAGAATCTGAGTGGAAATGACTGTCATTTTATGTGTCTTCTCCTGTTCTCTTTTCCTTCTACTATTTATCTTGATCTGCATCCATTCAGTAGAATTCAATGACATGAGTTGGGTCTCACTTAGATGTGAGCAGGGAATTGTAATCTATTCAGATTCCAGTAGAAGAAATATATTCATTTTAGATTTTGGTAAACAACTAACAGTCTCTACCATGCCACCAAATGATTATTTATATGTCTTCATTTAGGGTATTTGCTGCAGCTTTTAAGTAACAGAAAGCTCAATTCCACAAATGTAAATCTACTTATATACATTTCATATAGTCCCAGACACATAAAGGAATTTGGCAAATCTATTCTGATTTTTTTTTTTTAAGATTTTGGGTCAGACTCTTCTTTCTAAAAACATAGTGAAAAAAGCTTCTCCGTCTGGTCTCCAGAAGCATTCCTCCCCATGGTCCCATCCCCACCACTCCCGCAGACGACTGAGGTCTGCTGCTCTACAGAGAGTTCTCTGAACTACTGGAACCCTTCAGCAACAAAATTCACAACACTTCTGCAATTAGAAAGGGTCCTTCCAGCCGATCCAGGTCCTTCCTTTCCCCTTTGCAGTAGTCCCAGGTGTTCTGTCGGTTCTAGTATAGAGTTAGGGATTGGGAATTTGCTTGGGATACCTCTATGTCCCAGCATCTGCACTCTGTCTAACCTTTAGAATCACTTGTTTCTCTATACACTGTATTAGTTTTTCGTGGCTTTTGTAACAAATAATCACCAATTTAGTTTTTAAGAGAAACTTATTCTCTCACCATTCTGGGACTTGAAGTTGGAATCAGTATCACTGGGCTGAAACCCAGGTGTCTGCAGGGCTTCACTCTCTCCAGAGGTCTAGGAGAGGCTCTGTCCATCCCTTGCTTGCTTTCAGTTCTGGTGACTTCCAGCATTCTTTGTCTGTACCACATCACTCCAGTCTTCAAGTCTCTTGCTTTGTCTCTGCATGCTCTCTGAGGCGGATTGAGGGGAAAATCTGTTGCCTGCTTCTTCCAGCTTCAGGTGGCTGTTGCTATGTCTTGTTGCATTGCTACATCAGCCCAGTCTCTGCCTCTATCTTCATATTGCCTGTTTCTCATCTGTCTATAAAATATAGCCTGACTCTCTCTTATAAGGACACCTGTGATGGCATTCAGGACCCACCAGGATAATCCAGAACACTTACCCCATCTCAAGATCCTTAGCTTAACTGCATCTGCAAAGACCCTTTATCTCAAGTAAGGTAACAGATAGTTTCCAGGGATTAGGACCTGATACCTTTGGGGAGACCATTTTTCAATCTACTACATATATACCCAGTGTCAAACTTTTCTTCAGTGGAACTGGAACACAAGAAGCTAAGAGAAGACCAGTTGGAATATGTGGGTATTGGCTATATTTACTAATTAATGCATTTCATGTGCCCACTTTAATTTCTCTCCAGAGACTGGATAAAGAGAAAGCAAGCTGTCTTCTTTCTCTTTTTTCCTTACATATAAAAATCAAAAACAGATAATGGTAAGAAGTTCACATGAACCAAGTTATACTGAAGACTCAACTTAGTTTTACCTTAAAGTTTACACAAAAACATTGAGGGTCTGATTAAAGGTAAATAACATCAGAAAGACACTTGCGTCCTAGTATAAATTCAACTGCTATAATCTCTACTAATAGTTTACTTTTTTGTTCAGCTGAGAATCTTAGAATTCTAGAACCAAAAGGCTCACTGAGATGATCTAACCTAATTCCTTTATTTTAGAGGTGAAAAAATATGGCCACAAAAGATAAGCTTCTCACCAAAGTTACAAAGTTACTTAGCTTGCAGAATTACTCAGCCTTCTTCCTTGTCTCCATTTTAGTGCTCTGACCTTTTAGACTTATTGCTATGACCATTTTCTTTAGTGTTACACAGAGTTGCAATGCACCTCTCTAAGTGATCAGTTACCCCTCACCCTTTATATAGAAAGCTCTAGATGCTGCCCTTTAAATTGTTTATTCACACCTGAACACAGAAAAATAGGTCTCCACCAGAATTCTCTTCCAACATCCAAGATAATGTGGACAGAGAAGATAAATTCAGAGGAAGGAAGTTGGAAGTCACTACCTCTTGGAATAACATGTTTTCGCTAGACAACTATTACCTCCTAATGAGTCTAACTGTTAAAATAATAATCAAGTAAATGGGAAAAGTGCCAATTAACTTATTTTTAAAAAATAAAAAAGAATTTAAAACATTACCTGGGTGGGTAGTTTTACTTTATTATAGTAGCCTTTAAAATGATTGTCTTATAATCTTTGAACATAAAATGCATTATTCCATGGTAGTAATTTATTTGCACAGTGCTGCAGTGTTTGTCCTTCCAACTGCATGCTGAAATTTGATCCCAATGTTGGGGGCCTAATGAGAAGTGTTTGGGTCATGAGGGTGGATCTCACATGAATAATGTCTTCCCTGGGAGGAGGGGGAGAGTGAGTGAGTTCTTGCTCCCTTAAGAGCTGATTGTTACAAAGAGCTGATTGTTACAAAGAGCCTGGCACCTCCCCACAACTTGCTTCCTCTCTTACCATATGATCTCTGCACACACTGGCTCCCATTCACCTTCTGCCATGATTGGAAGCTTCCTGAGGCCCTTACTAGAAGCAGACACTACACTAGGCTTGTTGTACAGCCTGCAGAACTGAGAGCCAAATGAAACTCTTTTCTTTATAAATTACCCAACTGCAAGCATTCCATTATAACAGCACGAAAAGACTAAAACACACAGAAATTTGAAAAGAAGTGTTACCTGTGAGGCTTTCCCTGGAAAGTATAAAATCGAATTAAACAGATAGCATGACAAAAACATAACGACCCACGACATACAGTTTATCTTTTTACCCAATGTTTGTATGCTGACAACCCATTCAAGCATCAGAAACTAATCAATTCAACTCAGAATTAAAATGAATTGAAATTATCAACATGACTATGGGCGCTAAGCAAGTAAATGATATGCTGATTTTTCTGTTAATGTACCTATGCAAGCATACCAAGGAAAGCCATTTTAAACCTGGTTTGTGGCAAAGCATTTAGAAACTCTGACTTGATATTTATTTTTAAGTGTACATGACCTATAGCTTTGTCAAGTCCTATAATCTATAGGTTTTATTTTATAGTAATATCTTTTTATTAAATGTCAAACTATTTCTGGTTTCAGGCTACTAGACTAAACTTGTATATTCCCAAAGAAATAGGTATCATAAAGTCTGAAATAGTGGTGAGTGACTTTAGCCTACATTTCTAGTAGTTGAGGTTGAATGAAGTGCCATATTGGATAGGAAAGGAGAATATCAAGGAAAGGAAAAAGAAAGCCATTTGCTGAGGGTCTAATATGTTCCAAGCAAGACACCATATTGGGTATTTGTTTTATCTGTAACTTTCTCCTTCTCCACTCCTTCCCCATCCTCTCAATGGAATAAGCAGGATATCTTGTTCTAGTCTTACCAGATACCATATTAGGTAGTTGTTTTTTTTCTCCAGAACTCCCCCTTACTCTACTCCCTCCCCACTGTCAATGCAGTGAACACTGGGATACCTTGTTCTTGCCCCAGCGTTTGCACTATAGTAATAAGCTTTCGGCAATTCTTACCTTAGGACTTCCTTTTCCTCATCTAGTAAATGAGGGATTTGAAATGAGCCATTGCTAAGATTCCTTTTCTTTGTGCTCTTCTACGTAATAGACAACCACTGCAGTAGCCCCTCTCCTTTCAGTACCTTCCTGTTCCCAGTTAGGAAACTACAGTTTATTAGTTTCTGCCAAGGTAGGACCCAGGGTTGTAAACTTGAATAGGAGGATCTTTTTGCTTTGCAAGGAATTGTGCCTACTAACACACATTTTAAAGAGATTACTTTTTGTACCCTTAGTTAAATTATTTTGGAGGCCCCAGACAGAGATAGATCATAGCATAACTTGTGTAGTAACGACACAGCGATTTAATCTACAGCCATGCGTTCTTGTCTAACATTCACTTTCCCCCCTAAGGAAAATGTATATAATGTTAACGTAGTTTAGTGATTAAACCTGTTGTTTCTTGGAACTGCTTGAATTATAGTCCTGTTTACCCCACACTAGCTGTTTAACTCTGGGCAATGCACTTAACCTTGCTGTGTTTCCATTTCTTCCTGTGTAATATGGAGTGTGAGCATCTGATAGTGTAATAGTGGTAAAGCTCTTAGTACAATGCCAGCAACACTTTGAGTGTTCAAAAAAGAAAGTTACTTTTTACTTTCTCTTCATGCTTTCACCCTACTAGATAATTATCTAGCAGAAGAATTATCCTCAGTAATTTATGCTAACTGTAAGTTAATAAAGGTCAGGCTTAAGAATGATAAAATGATTGGCAAACTTTTGCTGAAAGGGCCAGATATTAAATATTTTAGGCTTCTGTGGCCATTTGGTCTCTGTCACAACTACTGAATTCTACCGTTGTAACACAAAAGCAATCATAGACAATACATGAACAAATAGATTTGGCTTTGTGGCAATAAACTTTAGAATAGCAGGTGGCTAACCCACATACTCCTCCAATTAGGTGCGTCCACCATATTCACTCTCAATGACAGAGTCCTAGACTGTCACTCCCTTCCCATTTCTTTTATGAACATGTTCTTGTGCATATCCTTTATGGACAAATGTGAGATTTCTCACAAGGATGTATACTGATATGGTTTGGCTCTGTGTCCTCACCCAAAACTCATCTCAAATTGTAATCTCCATGTGTCGAGGGAAGGACCTGTAATCCTCATACGTTGAGGGAGGTGACTGGATCATGAGGCAGTTTCCTCCATGCTGTTCTTGTGATAGGGAGTGGATTCTCATGATATCTGATCATTTTATAAGTGTTTGGAAGTTCTTCCTGCTCTCTCAGCTGCCACTATATAAGACGTGCCTTGCTTCCCCTTCAACTTTCATCATAATTATAAGCTTCCTGAGGCCTCCCAAGCTATGCAGAACTTTGAGTCAAACCTCTTCCCTTCATAAATTACCCAGTCTCCGGTATTTCTTTATAGCGGTGTGAAAATAGACTAATACGGGAAATGGGTACCATGGAGAGTGGAGCAGTGCTATAAAGATATTGAAAATGTGGAAGTGGCCGGGCACGGTGGCGCAAGCCTGTAATCCCAGCACTTTGGGAGGCCTAGACGGGCGGATCACGAGGTCAGGAGTTCGAGACCATCCTGGCTAACACGGTGAAACCCCGTCTCTACTAAAAAATACAAAAGCTAGCCGGGCGAGGTGGCGGGCGCCTGTAGTCCCAGCTACTCAGGAGGCTGAGGCAGGAGAATGGCGTAAACCCGGGAGGCAGAGCTTGCAGTGAGCTGAGATCCGGCCACTGCACTCCAGCCGGGGTGACAAAGCGAGACTCCGTCTCAAAAAAAAAAAAAAAAAAAAGAAAATGTGGAAGTGACTTTGGAACTGGGTAATGGACAAAAGTTAGAACAGCTTGCAGGGCTCAGAAGAAGATGGGAAGATGTGGAAAAGTTTAGAACTTCCTGGAAACTTGCTGAATGGTTTTGACCAAAATGTTGTTAGTGATTTGGACAATGAAGTCAAGGATGAGGTGGTCTCAGATGGAGATGAAGGACTTATCGGGAACTGGAACAAAGGTCACTCTTGCTATGCATTAGCAAAGAGACTGGTGGCCGATTGCCCCTGCCCTAGAGATCTGTGGAACCTTCAACTTGAGACAAATGGTGTGAAATTGGAACTTATACTCAAAAGGGAAGCAAAGCATAAAAGTTTGAAAAATTTGCAGCCTGACCATATGGTAGAAAACAAAAACCCATTTTCTGGGGAGGAATTCAAGGCTGCAGAAACTTGCTAAGTAATTAGGGGCCAAATGTTAATTGCCAAGACAGTGGGGAAAACGTCTCCAGGGCACGTTAAAGACTTTCATGGCAGCCCTATCCATCACAGACCAGGAGGCCCAGGAGGGAATAATGGTTTCCTGGGGTGCAGTCTCAGGACATGGTGCTCTGGATCCCAGCTACTCCAGCTCCAGCCATGGCTAAAAGGGTTCAAGGTACAGCTCAGGCCACTGCTTCAGAAAACACAAGTCGCAAGCCCTGGTGGCTTCCACATGGTGTTGGGGCTGCAGGTGCACAGAAGACAAGAGTTGATCTTTGGGAACCTCCACCTAGATTTCAGGGGATATATGGGAGCACCTGGATGTCCAGGTGGAAGTCTGCTGCAGGGGCAGAGCCCTCATGAAGAACCTCTGCTGGGGCAGTGCAAAGGCAACATGTGGGGTGGGAGCCCACACACAGAGTCCCCACTGGGCACTGCCTAATGGAGCTGTGAAAAGAGGGCCACCATTCTCCAGTCCCCAGAATGGTACATCCACCAACAGCTTGCACTGTGTACCTGGAAAAGCCACAGGCACTCAACACCAGCCTGTGAAGGAGTTACCCAAGGCAGTGGGAGCCTACTCAACAGTGTGCCCAGATGTGAGACATGGAATCAAAGGAGATCATTTCAGAGCTTTAAGATGTAATGACCACCGCAGTGGATTTTGGACTTGCATGGGGCCTGTAGGCCCTTTGTTTTGGCAAATTTCTCCTATTTGGAATGGGAGCATTTACCCAATGCTTGTACTGCCATTGTATCTAGGAAGTAACTAACTTGCTTTGATTTTAGAGGCTCATAGGTGGAAGGGACTCGCCTTGTCTCAGATGAGACTTCAGACTGTGTACTTTTGAGTTAATGCTGAAATGGAGTTTGGGAGACCATTGGGAAGGGATGATTGATTTTGAAATGTAAAAAGACATCAGATTTGGAAAGGGTGAGTGGAGGAATTATATGGTTTGGCTCTCTGTCCCCACCCAAAACTCATCTCAAATTGTAATTCCCATGTGTTGAGGGAGGTAGGTGTTTGGATCATGTGGGCAGTTTCCCCATGCTGTTCTCATGATAGTGAGTTCTCACAAGATCTGATGATTTTGTAAGTGTTTAGAAGTTCCTCCTTCACTCTCTCTTGCCTGCAAACATGTAAGACATGTCTTGCTTCCCCTTCACCTTCCACCATGATTATAAGTTTCCTGAGGTCTTCACAGCCATGCACAACTGTTGAGTCAATTAAACCTCTTCCCTTTACAAGTTACCCAGTTTCAAGTATTTATAGCAGTGTGAAAGCAGACTAATACATATACTCAGGAAAATAATATGTGCATATTTAATAAACTCAGTAGGGCTCTGGCAAGACTGTACCTCTCCAGAAAGAATGCATGGGTCACAATCAAAAGGGCAGTGCAGGGGACTTGCTATAACCCACATAGCTGTGTGTTGACAAAGATTACTAATTTTCACCAGCCTAAAATATATACGTTATTATATATTTTATTTTAATATCTCAAATTAGTAATGACTTATAACGTGCTTAATGGCCTTGAATTTTTTTCTGTATAAATTGCCTATTCATGTCCTTTGCCCTGTTGAGATTGTTGTCTCTACTGTGGTTTGCAGGAGTGCCTTGGAGATTGTAGATATTGATATTTTGTCTAGACATTGAAAATATTTTCTTTAATTCAAAAAATTATCTTTCTTCATGGAGTTTTGTGTAATAGAAGTCCTTGGTTTTGATAAAATAAAATTCATCAACTCTTTGCTTTTGTGTTTGAGCTTTGGGAGTCATTTCTTTGAAGAAATCTTTATTTTCTGGCCCACATAGATAATTGCATACATAATCTATTAGGCCTATAAATTACCTTTCAATTTGAGTACCTAATCCTTTAGAGCTCACATTTTATATATGTTAAGTGAGGAGCCAGATTTATTTTTCTTAATCTAGTAAACAGTTTTCCTATTATCATCTACCACAGCAGTCCCCAACCTGTTTGACACTAGGAACTGATTTCATGGACAACAATTTTTCCATGGACAGGGTTGGGGTGGGGGATGTTTTGGGATAAAACTATTCTACGTCAGATCATCAGGCATTAGATTCTCATAAGGAGCATGCAACCTAGATCCCTCACATGCACCGTTCACAGTAGGGCTCCTGGTCCTATGAGAATCTAATGCCACTGCTGATCTGACAGGAGGCGGAGCTCAAGTGGTAATGCTCTCTCACTTGCCACTCACCTCCTGCTGTGTGGCTCAGTTCCCAATGGGCCATGGGCTGGTACTATTTCTGGTTTCAGACTACTAGGGTAAACTTGTATGTTCGCAAAGAAATAGGTATCTTAGCATCTGAAATAGTGGTGAGTGGCTTTAGTCTGCATTTCCAGTAGTTGCGGTTGAATGAAGTGCCATATTGGATGGGAAAGGAGAGTATCAAGAAAAGGAAAAGAAAGGCATTTGCTGAGGGTCTAATATGTTCCATGTAAGACACCATATTTGGTATTTGTTTTATCTGTATAACTTTCTGGTACCAATCCATGGCCCAAGGGTTGGGGACCCTGATCTCCTCGACAAGTTGTCTTTTTTTTATGGATTTGAGGAAGATGCCCTGCTTATGTGATGTTTAATTCCAAATATAAATGATTCTATTTGTAGGCTATCAGTTATCTTCCTTTTTTTTTTTTTTTTTTTCATTTGTCTGTTTTGGTGCCAATTTTACACTGGCACACTTGCGTTGCTTCATATAATTACATAATATCTGCTAGCCCTGATTCTCCCTCAAACTTTCCATTTTTAAGATGCATTGAGTTACACCTAGACTTCATTCTTCAATAGAACTTTTAAAGTGTGTTTGTGAAACTCCTCAAAAAATACAACCGAAATGTGATCTGGAATTGAGTTGCACTTATAAAATTATTTGAGATAAATTGGTCTTTTTATAATATGATGTCATCCCATGTAAGAAAATAAACAGTTCTTCACTTATTCAAATTATTATTATTATTATTATTATTTGAGATGGAGGCTCACTCTGTTACCAGGCTGGAGTGCAGTGGCGCGATCTCAGCTCACTGCAATCTCCGCCTCCTGGGTTCAGGTGATTCTCCTGCCTCAGCCTCCCGAGTAGCTGGGACTACAGGCACCCGCCACCAAGCCCGGCTATTTTTTTGTATTTTTAGTAGAGACGGGGTTTCACCATATTGGCCAGGATGGTCTCGATCTCTTGACCTCGTGGTTCACCCGCCTTGGCCTCCCAAAGTGCTGGGATTACAGGCGTGAGCCACCACCCCCAGCCCACTTATTCAAATTATTTGCCATGTGTCTTTCAGGGATTAACATTTTGTCCACTGAGGTCCTATTCACTGTAAAGTAAGTTACTACCTAAGCACTTTTACTGTTTCTTGCTAGTGAGAAAGGTGACATGTTTCATTACAACTTTTAGTTGGTTTTGCTGGTGTAGGAAAATATTAACTTTTATTGATTCAAATCTGGCAACCTTACTTAATTCATTTATAAGGTCTATTATTTTACTTACTGATTTGGTTGTATTCTCTTTCTGGATAGTCATTTCAATATAATTATTTTTATTTTCAGTGTCCAAGCTATCTAATAATATGTATAACAGAAGGAAAAATAATGGGCATTCTGCTCTTGTTCCCAGTCTTTTTTTTTAGACAGAATCTTGCAATGTTGCCCAGGCTGGAGTACAGTGGCACAATCTCAGCTCACTGCAACCTCCACCTCTCAGGTTCAGGCAGTTCTGTCTCAGCCTCCTGAGTAGCTGGCATTACAGGCGTACACCATCACACCTGGGTAATTTTTGTAATTCTAGTAGAAACAGAGTTTTGCCATGTTGGCCAGGCTGGTCTTGAACTCCTGACCTCAGGTGATCTGCCCGCCTCGGCCTCCCAAAGTGCTGGGATTACAGGCATAAGCCACCGCACCTGGCCCCCAGTCTTAAAAATAATGAATTTAACTACTGTTTTTCATTAAGAGAATTTGATGTAGATTTTGGTACACAACCCTCACCAAATCAAGGAAATTCTTTTATAAAACAGGTTTATAAACCAGTTGTTGTTTTAAACATAAATATGTATTGAAATTTTCAGTTTTCCCCACAACTATTGAGATAGCCAAATGATTTTGGAGTCATCTGCTGATTTCTAAGCAGTGGCTAAAAGCTTTGGCAGTCTCACATGTTTATAGAATCAATTGTTTGTAAATGTGATAGAATGAGATCCAGAGAGATTAAAAGAGCATTGAGATCAGCCCAATATTTTGTTCTACTTTTCCTCTTGAGGTGGTTGTGGCTTAGGGCTGAAAAGTAATGAAGCTGAGATGTTTCAGCCAAGAGGATAGGAAGATGAGCAGAGCATCTGGTAATTTCATATGGCTCTTGAGACAAAACAGAGTAGCTCAGAGCCCGTCAAGAAGGAGGAGAATTACTAGGCATAAAGCAAACAAAAAGCAGAATTCCAGTTAGGACCCTGGCAAAGCTAAACCCTAAAAAAGACAGTAAATTTGAAATATATAAGCCTTCAAAAAGCGTGATATACATCATTAAACCATGGAACTTCCATGTTTCACAGTCTTCCCCTACTTTGACTGCTAGCAACTGAAAGTCATCTGCAAGACCTGACATCATCTAAAGTCTCAAGTTTTTCCTATAACTTTCATATACAAATCAGAAAACCATTTAAAAATGTTCAAGTGTTCCAAGAGATAGAAGAAAATGACTGAAGACAATAAAAACAACAGACCCATAGGTTACATACATACTAGAATCATCATTCACCCTTGAGGATAAATATAATTAATTTCTCGTGCTGAAAAGAGGACATGGAAAAACGGGGAGATTCACCATAGCACTGGAATCTTAAACAGAAAGAATCAAATGACCAAGACATCATTAGAGAACTGAAACATACAATAACTGAAATTTAGAATTTAAGATATAGGTTTAACAGTAAATTAGAAACAACAAAAGAGAAAATGAGTGAACTGAAGGATTGGTCATCAAAAATACTCATACAAAAGCATGAAAAAAAGAATAGAAGGTGCAGAAAAAAGATGAAAGATATATACAGTGTACTACTATATAACATAAATATATATTATGAAACACAAAAAGAAAGATAACATAGCTATACTAATATTAGAAACCCTAGACACTACAGCAAAAAATATCGAAAATAAAAAGAGACATTTTGTAATGCTAAATTGGTCAAAGTGCCAGGAGACAGAATCATTATATAAATGTGCATGATCCTAATAACATAATCTCAACGTATGTAAGGCATGAATTTTCAGAACTAAAATGGATAGATTAATGTAAAATCATCCTTGGCGATTTTAACAAATCACTTTCAATAACTAAGAGAAGAATCAAACAAAAAATGTCAATAAGACTACCCAAAATGCTAACAGCACTATAAACTAATGGCACCTAATTAACAAAGTACAATGACATTACACCCAAGAATAACAGAATACACATTTTTTAAATTATTGTTTTACACTAAGTTCTGGGATACATGTGCTGAACACGCAAGTTGGTTATAGAGGTATACATGTGCCATGGTATACATATACACAGGTATACATGCGCACCTATCAACCCCTCATCTAGGTTTTAAGCTCCGCATGCATTAGGTATTTGTCCTAATGTTCTCCATCCCCTCTCCATCCCCTCTCCCCCAAGCCCCCGATGGGCCCTGGTGTGTGATATTCCCCTCCGTGTGTCCATGTGTTCTCACTGTTCAGCTCACACTTATGAGTGAGAACATGCAGTATTTGCTTTTCTGTTCCTGCAAGATACACATTCTTTTCAAGTGCTCTTAAAACATTTACCAAATTCATCATACGGCAGGCTGTAAATAATTTTCTCTATTATTTAAGTCATATAGAATGATTTCAATTATATACAATAGAATTACATTGGAAATACGAGGTAACAAGTTATGAGAAAGTCCCTATGTTTGGAAATTGAGCATATATTTTTATATATTTGACAAGTGAAAGAAAAAAAATCACATTAAAATTGATTAAATACTTTGAAATTAAACTATGTTGGAACAACATATCAAAACTTGTGTGATGTAGCTAAGCATTTCTATAGAGAATTTATAAAATTTATATCTTTAAATGCATATAGTAGAAACATAAAAAGAATTATAAGCAATATAAGCATGCATTTCAATAAGCTGGAAATAGAATAGCAAGAATGTATTAAATACATGACAAGAAATGACAAAGAGCAGATATCAGTGATATACAAAACCAATACAGAAAACCAATGAAATCTAAAGGTAGTTCTTTGAAAAGATGAAAAAAAAAAAAAAAAAAAAAAAA
>NW_016807049.1:2501306-2506037 GCF_001698545.2 Rhinopithecus bieti
GAATTTTTTTAAAAAAAAAAAAAAAAAAAAAAAAAAAAAAAAAAAAGGATAAATCTCTGGCAAGAAAAATATGAGAAAAGAAACATCACCACTATCTGAAATGAAAAATAAGATACCATTATGGACCTTATAGACAATGAAAGGATAACAGATCATTACGAACAAGCTAAGCCAAACAGACAAATCACAACTTAATCTGATGCAAGAGAAATAACAAATGCAAATGTAGACATGATCTGCTAATTAAACGCTTTTTATATTACACTAATTTTAAGAAAATAGTGTAATACTAAAAGTCTTACAAACACTTATAATTACACATTTAGTATTACACTATTTTTTTTCCAAATATATATAGTCTAATGAAAATTGTAGTGTTGTGTTTTAAGTACTTGAAAGAAAATGCATTTGCCCTCAATCAGAAATAGATACTAATTATAACTAGCCGTTGCACATTTTTCATATTTATGTCCTCTATTAATATTTTATCTATATAGTCTTAAAAGTGACGAAAGTATTTATTTTAAATATTCTCCATATTGATTTCAAAATAGCTATTTCATTTTTCAAATAAAATTAAATGTGCTGTACTTAAGTTATATAACAAAGTACAAGTGGTGTTTCCTCACTGGACTCTAAATGGTGAGTGTTTACTCGGCAAATCAACGAATGGTATCTGGATACTGCCACAGGGCACACTGCTACAGGCTTACTACTCAGCACACCCTTTACAGCTCAAAACAGCTGGCACTGGGCTACCATCTCAGGTGGCTAAGGACAGTTTTCCTTAGCACAAGTGAAAGCAAATATAAGGGTACCTTGCCAAAGCATCCAGCTGTTAGAAGCATGCTTCTCCTTTACTGCATAAGCAATTTTTTATTTAAAAGTGCCAGATTTTTTATCTATAGACTTGCTATCTGATTAACTATAGTTGTGAAACCACTAAAAGGGGTTAATGAGATAACTCTTTGACATGCTAAAAGTGCAAGTAATACAATCACTATCATCACTGATTAAATTCTTATGTAAGTACAAAATCTGCTTTCTCCTATTATGGCAATGGCCAATTTTTCACCTCCCTGAGAAGGCGGTCTATCGTAACAATTTTACATTTAAAAATCACTATTTTCTCCTGAGACAGAAGGCACACATAGACATTGTTGTGACGCGATTCACTGTTACTTATTTTTGTTTCTTTGTTTACTGGAAAGGGAGGTAAAGAGTTTTAAAATCAGTGCAGATGCTGGTATGGAACAGAGTCTGGATGAAATAGTAGGTAACTAATCTGAAGATGGTAGAGACAAACTGATTATAGCAAGTTATTAAGTTATTACCCACTAAAAGCATCATCCAGGACTTTTAAAAATAGACACAGCCAGACTTTACAATAGGAAATAAAAGTATCATTGCTATTCTATTGATTCTACATGTCAATTGACAGTGTAGAATTAGAGGAATATATAAAAAATTCCATCCATGGACTCTGTACTTTTAAATATGGTAAGACTTATAAATAAGTATACCTTTTCATTTCCCTTTTGAAAATATATTTTTGGTCAGGTGCAATGGCTCATGCCTGTAATCCCAACATTTTGAGAGGCTGATGTGGGAGGATCCCTTGAGGCTGTAAGTTCAAGAACAGCCTGGGCAACATTACAAGAATGTCACTCCCATAATAAGGGTATGTTCTATGGCAAAGGTGATGAATATCACTCTCATGATTATGTTACTATACATGCAATAGTACCCACTTTGCTAACCAGACTCCAATACAGGCTATGAATAAGTAAGTTGTCATGTTGTAACCTCTTACACAACTGTGTGGCAAAGACCTTTGAGAGCCCTCTAGATGCAAAGAGCTTCTTCTTGGCCAACAGCTACCAAACAGGAGGGGCCTCAGTTCTACACCCACAAGAAAATAAATCCTGCCAAAACTGAATGAATTCATAGTGAACCTTTCCCCAGTCAGGCCTCTGATGAGATCACACCCCAACTGACACCTGGATAGCAGCTGGGTGAAAAACTGAACCAAAGAGCCTGTTAAGCTTTCCCCAGACTTCGGACCTACAGAAACTCTGAGATTAATAGCTATTTCTTAAGTTGCTAAATTAGTGATAATTTATGACAGAGCAGTAGAAAGTAAATACAAATAGCAATTGTATTAAGTTTATATATCAGTTTTAGGAAAACTGACATTTCTAATATTGTCTTTTCATGTAAAATGTGGCATGTATTTCTATTTGTTTTGATTCCATTTTATATCCTTCAGGAAGGATAAACATGTCTTTATGCTTTTGTATGATTTATATATTATGTTTTTCTTCATTGAGGCTTTCATATTTTTGTTAAATTTGCTTTCAGTTTATTATAAGTGTTATCACATTTTCACAATTTTATTTCTAGGTGAATTAGTAATAATATTGCACAGTCACTAAATACCATTACTATTACTGGTGAATTAATAGAAGTTACTTGATTTGTGTTGCTTATCTTGTATCAGACATCAGATCAAATTCTTTTACTAATTTAGTAGATTTTCAATAATACTGCCTAGGTCTTTGAAGATATAATCATCATATCATAAAAGAGTGATCATTATATTTATCCTTTTTATAACACAACTTTTCTTCTTCTATTTGATCCTTCTCTAATTCACCTGGTTTCTGTCTAGTTTTTTAGCAAAGGTCTTACATTCTTACCACCTCTGAGCTCACTTGTCCTTTCAGGTCCTTCTGTATCATTTCATTTTAGCAGGGAGAATGGTTTGTTTTCCTAGACGGGTTTTGCATCTCCAGTATCCTTCTAGGTGAGAAACCTAATGTTAGAAGCTTTTCTTTCAAGTGTATACAAACTATGTGATGCTTCTGGAATCAAAGCTATATTTGAGATTGATATTTTCTTTCCACTGTATCTTCTATAGAATGTGAAAATGGCGAATAGAACACATTAAATATGTGAAATAAACATATTGGTGAAGAAAATGAATTTGGAACCAAAGAGGATTTTAATTAAAAGCCCAAAACAGGCTGTGTGGGGTGGCTCATGCCAGTAATGTCAGCTACTCAGAAGGCTGAGGTGGAAGGATCACTTGAGCCCAAGAGTTTGAGGCTATAGTGAGTTATGATCACACCACTGCACTCCAGTATGGGCAACAGAGCAGGAAAACAACCAACCAACCAACCAACATGGAAGAATGCACAAGAATGGAAAACACTAATATCTGAAAAATGAAATGTACTGAAACAGCCATCTATTTGCTCCTAATGTCAAAAGACAGAATTACAACAAACATAGCTTAAAGATCTTCATTGGCTTTTATTTGCCATTCTAGAATTGAGCAACACCTTATTATATAAATAGAATGAATGTTCCAAGGAGGTGAGCTGAGGATGTTGGCTTTATAGGCAGAAAAGTGCTGAAGAAAGCAGGAACAGAAAACAAAAAGCAGATTAGTTATTTCAAAGTTACTATTCTTGTAGGGCATGGTGGCTCACGCTTGTAATCCTAGCACTTTGGGAGCCTGAGGTGGGCGGATCACCTGAGCTCAGGAGTTCGAGGCCAGCATGGCCAACATGGCAAAACCCCATCTCTACTAAAAATACAAAAAATTAGCCAGGTGTGGTGGTGCATGCCTGTAATCCTAGCTACTTGGGAGGCTGAGGCATGAGAATTGCTTGAACCTGGGAGGCAGAGGTTGCAGTGAGCCAAGATCACACCTCTGCACTCCAGCCTGGGCAACAGAGCAAGACTCTGTCTCAAAAAACAGAGACAAAGTTACTATTCTTGTAAAGGTTAAAGCAGAGGGGACTTCCTTACCACATAGGCTAAAACTGACCTGTTTGGGGATATGATGATTATTTCTGTTTCTCCTGATTTCTGGAAAGGTCAGATAAACAAATTAGTTTTGGCTTGGTGAGGTGGAACTCCAGCCTGAATGACTCCATTTGGTTTCACCTGTTGGACCTAGTGCAGGAGCTCAGTCCAAACCAATGGCCTCCTGTGAATTTTATTTATCCTGTGAATAGGCAACTGTCTGGTGTTAGAATGAGGGCTACAGTTAGGCTTCGCGTTTCAGCTTTTTGGGCGTCAGTCTCCTCAGTATAAAATGAGCGTAACAGTGTTATACGAAGTACTCACAGGGTTATGAGGGACACTCAAGCCTGGAAACTGAAATCCAAATGTGGGTGGGGTGCACTTTCCTTTATCTATGCCAGGTGACTTTTCAAAATGAAAATCAACTTTGGCAAAATTTCTAAGAGTTGAGATGAGTGTATTCTTTCTATCTGAAATGATTTAGAAAATTGTTCACATTCCTGGCCGGGCGCGGTGGCTCAAGCCTGTAATCCCAGCACTTTGGGAGGTCGAGACGGGCGGATCATGAGGTCAGGAGATCGAGACCATCCTGGCTAACACGGTGAAACCCCGTCTCTACTAAAAAAAAAACTACAAAAAACTAGCCGGGCGAGGTGGCGGCGCCTGTAGTCCCAGCTACCCAGGAGGCTGAGGCAGGAGAATGGCGTGAACCCGGGAGGCGGAGCTTGCAGTGAGCTGAGATCCGGCCACAGCACTCCAGCCTGGGTGACAGAGCGAGACTCCCGTCTCAAAAAAATAAAATAAAATAAAATAAAATAGCATAATAAAGGATGTATTTAGTAAATTTAACAAACCAGATAAAGACTTATATATTGAAAACTACTAAGCATGCTGAATAAAATTTAAAAGTCTAGATAA
>NW_016807049.1:2506314-2512101 GCF_001698545.2 Rhinopithecus bieti
AAAAAAAAAAAAAAAAGAAAATTGTTCACATTCTTGTTTAGAGACTTGAAGAAAAGTCAAATCAGACTACATGTTTTCTCATCTTTCCATCCATACACTTAACAGTTATGATCGAACAAACAATGCATCATAAATTGAGTATTTAAAGATTTATTTCACTTTCGTTCTTTTTCTCCTTGCATTTTTTAAACCATTTTAATCTGTTTTGGAGAGACTAGGTGGGGGCAGTACTTTTATGAAAGTAGTAATTTAAATGATAATATGATAGATGAATCTTATATAAAAAGCTGCATAATTTTCCGGGAAATAATATATTTGTAAGAGAAACTGGAGATAGATGGTGGCTTGGGTCTTTTTAAAAACAAATTTACAAACTTACTAAATCAGAGATTCACCTTATGTATTTGCAATTTTATAAACATTGGTTTCTCATAATAGTTCTTAAATATTTTAAATATTGTCCTTAAACGTTACTATGAGTAGACAAAACAACAATAAAATGGTATTTTAGCCAAGAGCTCAAAAGTATGATAGGTAAAAGTATTATCTTATGTACATAAGTGTTGCTTTCCACATTTGCCACCTAAAGAGAAATTCGTTCATGCTTTTCTATGAATTAATTTTACTGTCCTTGAATTCTTTTGCTAAATTTATAAACAATATTTTTGTCACACAGAAGATAGACAAGCTTCCTAGAAAGTAGAACTAATTCATGTGAATGATAGCACGTGAAGAAAGGAAAAATATATGTCTAGAAATAACACAAATTGCCAAGGGCAAATCTAGAATATTCAATCTATGCATGGTTCAGAAAGCATTATTTCTAGGTGAATGTGTAGTCTTCTAGATGTTAGATGGCGATTCACTCTCCACATTTCACTGGGCATTGATGCACCTCTGTGCCGCCAGAACTCTGATAAGTTTCATTACAGGGCAAAGAGGAAGGAAGTAAAGTGATTAATATTTATGAACGTCAACACAAAGTTGGAAAGCTAAGGAATAGTGCTACTCATTGATCTGTAATATTTCCCAAGGTAAACCATAGAATAAAATGAATTTCTTTAAGCAGGAAACCAGATGTCTCCTCAAAATAGGTCTCTCACTGCCTTGGGATACCTTGCCACAAAGAGAGATTCATTGGATCTTAATGTTTGCTGCATCAATTCTTCTTGCAGAAAACCTTAATTGATTATGGTTTACCTAACTCTTTAAATAAGTATTTAAAGAATAAGTCAATTTTCTTAATAGAAATACAGTTTTAATTTTATAAATTATATTTATAACATCTTTCTATTTTAAAATTCTGTGACATATTTATACTACACAAACATTATTTAAAGATATCTAAGGAATGGTCTTTATAAAGAATTATTATAAATGTGGCCGGGCATGGTGGCTCACGCCTGTAATCCAGCACCTTGGGAGGCCGAGGCGGGTGGATCACCTGAGGTCAGGAGTTTGAGACAAGCCTGGCTAACATGGCAAAACCACGTCTCTACTAAAAATACAAAAATTAGCTGGGCATCATGGCGCATGCCTATAATCCCAGCTACTCAGGAGGCTGAAGCAAGAGAATTGCTTGAACACAGGAGGCAGACATTGCAGTGAGCCAAGATCATGCCACCACATTCCAGCCTGGGCAACAGAGTGAGACTCTATCTCAAAAAAAAAAAAAAAAAAAAAAAAAAAAAAAAAAAAAGTGATTAATTTCATCTATAAAAGTTAGATAAACCTGTTTTCATTGTTTTATTAAGTTTGGACTTTGAATATCTTATGCCTTAATACAGAGACTACAAACCTCAGAAAAATCATGGGGATGATTTGTTAAGTTAATATCTTCTAGAATTTTTTTTCATGTGCTGAAATGAAAGCAAAACAATTTGAAGTAAAACTAATACTCAAAAGCAATTCTTGTCAAAAATATTTTTTAATTGCATTACATGGAAATAGAATTATTTCTGAATAGCAGCCAATGAGAAAACCAATGAAAACTAGAAATCCAAAGACAAAAATGACTGAAGAAAGACACCCATTTTTGTGTTATGGTTTTTTTAAGATGACTAGAGAGAGAAAACAGCTGTTAAGGAACACAAAATGCGAATTATCATGTTTAGTTAAGAGAAATGATTATCAGCAGAAGTAAAAAAGGGAGGGGAGGAGGCATTATAGTAATGGAAATCAAATCACATCATGTTGGCATTCAAGTGAATCCATTTTATCTTGTTCAGAGCAATCCAAGAGGTAAACAGGAAAAAAGAAAATAAAGAGCTTGCAAACATACAGAATTAGACAACAAAACAGTGGGAGCTCAAGCTGCTGCTTGAACAAAGGTAAGATGCAGGCAGAGCAAGGAAATGACTGCTGTGAATAAAAACCTCTGCCCTATTGTGTTTTGTGGATACTCTTTTAGGTTCGGGGAGGATTAAGACAGTACTTCGGGAAAGCCATTAAAAAGATATGAGAATAAGCCATTCAATACATATTCCTTGGCGCAATTATTATCTCTGTGGATGTAGAGTTATTATCCAGGGGCATCATTTTACTTGGAATTTTAGGCCCAAGGGCAAGCATGGATCTCTTTAAATTTTGAAATAATAGCTGTAGCCCAGCCAAAGTTGAAGAGGTCAACTAGATTCCATTTATTAATAGAAGGAAGAAAGTCATATACAGAATGTTACTACCCACATAGTACATTGATTCATTAGGGGACCTTAATTCTCCAGAAAAAAAAAAAAAAAGAAGTTCCCTATCACAGTCTCTTCCACAGTTTTACAGACTTGAGAGGCTTTTATCCAAAATGCACTAATATAAATAAGGTAACAATATTAAACATCTCTATGTTGACAACTAAATATCCAAACACATCAGTACCTCCTATTTCCGAAAACTTAAAAGGACAATTCTAGCCCTCCTGCAAGATAAGTGAGTCCAGGAATGTGCAGAACTTACGTAATTTAAAAAAAAAAAAAGTTTCTTTTATGTCTAAACTAAATCATATATATTGCATTTTAATTCAACAAATATAATGAATTCCCATTCTGAGTCAAGCATTGAACTAGTTGTTCTGTGGAATACAAAGATTGGTAATACGTGACTCTTAATCTCAAGGATGTCACCATACCTAGAATGTGTGGAAGAAACAGCAGCTGCCATTGATCCAGCACCTATGTGAGCTAGGTTCCAGTCATCACCTGTATCATCATCCCTAAATTAAAGACGAAGTCACTGAGGAACATCAAGTTGAACTTTTGCAAGGCCATGCGGTTAACTGAAAAGTTTTTTCCAGTGTAAATCTTTCTAGTATGTCACACTTTACACAAGAGTCTCTGCCATTTGTTTGGGTACTAAGTTACTTCTCAGTCTTCTCCCTTGAAGCTGAAAACTCCTAGCTCCTTTACCAGTCTCACCTAATAATTATGTCTGCAGGTTCTCGTTCATTCCTTCAACAGTGACTGACTGACTATATGTTGAGTTGTAATAGTGAATGGTATTGAATACCTGAGAGTTCCCAGTCATTCCTTCTAGCATCCCACACTTTACGGCAAGACAGAGAAAAATTTCCTGAGTCCTAGGAAAATTGCAGCCTACTTTTAAACCTGGTACATTCCACACATGCTCTTGGCAGTTCAAATCTTCTGGAAAGTATTCAGGGCCAAGGGGCTGAGAAATCAGGAGCTGATGATGTAAAGACACTGGATTCATTATGGGAAAACATAACATTTTATTCAAAGAATTGTTGTTGCTACTGCTATTGACATTGTCGATGCAGCCTTAGGCATTGACAATGACAAATGGTCTATACTGTCAGCTCAGGCTATAAAGTCAACAGGAAAACTCTGAACATTAGTCAAACCTTTGACTTAACTGAAGCACTTTAATATTCTCACCAGGCACTGTCTGACATACACCACAGCATGAATTACCCTCTGGCTTTGCCTAAAATTTTATTTTCTTCCTTGCTCCTCAGATTCATTTGACATGTAGGTCACAACACTGAGATAAAATTAGTCTTGATGTTCGTGAGGAAGTCTATTGGTGAGAATTTTACTTCATTCCTTAATTATCCATGAATAATGAGGAAAAGAAGATTAGCAAGACAGTGTATTATAAAATCTACAAACAACGGATTCCTTTCACTCATTCTAACAACTAGAAATTATTTTTAAAATAATTTTCAAAATATGTCAAATGTTATCAGCAAATACTGAACTCAGAAAGGCTTATTTAACTGCCTACCTTAGCACTTAGCACTGTGCCTGGCACTTAATAAGTTTTTGTTGAACAGATGAACCTCCCAGACTACTAGTCTTTATTGTTCTACAGAAGGATATTTTTATTTTATTTTACCTTTTAACATATTTGCAGTGAAACAATATACATTCAGAAAATGTATAAAATTGTTTATTCTTCATGATAATCCTAAAATACTATAAATTCTGCAATGTGTTCTAATTTTTCAAACACATACTATATTCAAAATAATTTTAGTTTTGAGTGCATTTAATCCTATTCAACTGACCTATAAACCTCAACCAAGTATGGTCACTCACTTAGCCAGAAGGATGAGTATCCCTGAGCTCTTGTTGCAGGTGTATTAATTACTGCACACTTGGTGGCTTTAAACAACAGAAATTTATTCTCTCACAGTTAGGCAAGCTCAATGGCCACATCAAGGTGTTAGCAGGGCCATGCTCCATCTGAGACACTGAAGAACAAACTGTTCCATACCCCTCTCTCAGCTTCTAGCGATTGCTTCAGTCTTTCCTGTCCCTTGCATGCATCACTCCAATCTCTGCCGCCATCTTCACATGGTGTTCCTCTCTCTGTGTCTTCCTTTCTGTCTCCAAATCCCCTTTCCTTGTAAGGACACCAGATATTGGACTTAGGGCCACCCTTATTCCAGTAGCACCACATAATAATCTGATTACATCTGCAAAGGCCTTGTATTCAAGAAGGTCACATTCCCAAGTTCTGAGTGGACATGCATTTTTGTGATGCTATTCAAAAAATTCACAGAGAAGTTTAGCACTTTGGATTGGTATCAAAATTCTAACGTCAGCAAATCAATTGTTTTCTTTACTAGTATGACTGTGTTCATTAACACAGATAATATACTGAGTTGACGAAACTAGATAGATCATTTTGGTCTGCAGAACAGTCAATGATAGTCTTCAATGACAGCTCAACTTTATCAAAGAAATGTGTGTGAAGGGTTGATCTAGTATCAATAGGCAGGTTTTATTCCCTCAAATACAATCACTCAATTACAATTCTGCTACATGAATAGCTCCAAGTAATAAATATTCCTTCCCAGTGACCGCAGACAGGCACATGTATAGCCATCTTCTTCTGTGATTATTTGATATACCCTTTTCTGAATGGTACTCAGTTGTCCCTTCCCAGCTTTTCCTCCTATTTCTTATCCCATCATATTGCTTCTAACCCCTGTCTCAGTCCTTCTAAAGAATCAGACATATCACGGGTAAAGCCATTTAAGTTTGTAGGAAGAAAAGCCATCTTGGCATATGTCCTTTGTTTTCCTACTCGTTACTTTCTTACACTTGCTACTCCCTGTACCTGGGGTACGTTTTCTTGAAATATTTAAATGATCGTCTTCTGACTTCTTTCTGGACTCCTCTTCAATCCGAGTTCCTCACAGAGGACTCCCATGACCACCCTATCTAAAGTAGCTACCCATCTCCATCATGTTTTATTCCTTTACCCTATTTCTTTCCTTCATATCACTTATTCCAAGTGAAAAATATATATAATATTTATAATCAAAAT
>NW_016807049.1:2512454-2538989 GCF_001698545.2 Rhinopithecus bieti
AAATGTAATATAATATAATTTATAGGTTAAATTATTTACTGTCTGTATAACCCACTACCCTATAAGTTCTTGAAGTTTCTGATTTTGTCTATTCAATGTACTGTTGTATTCCTTGCACTGACAAATATAGTAGTTGCCTGACCAATAGCAGATGCTTAATAAATTTGTGTTGTATGATTAAATACATCAATGATTTGTAGTACTTTATCTCTCTGACAAATTTCTACCTGTACTAACCACTGGCCTGAAAAGTAAACATAAACAAATATGTAACTCACCACGATATTTCCTCCCTGAAATGTATCTAATTCTTGTAGAATACTGGAGATAGATATACAATTAGGAGGAGCTGCTTTCTTCATGACAAGTTCAACAGCCCATGCAAATCTGTAATCAGTGATATATAAATTAGCCAGTCATTCATTGGGTATTTCACTGTCTACTAACAAATTACTTGTTTTCATTTTAGCATATATTTGGAACAAAGGGCTACATTTTACTAATAGTAGCCAGTTGAAATAACTTATGACAATAATTCTAATCTTTTTTTTACTACCACGTGAATACATATTATGTATATTTTACTCTTATTAAATTTTTTCTACAATATTTAGCTAAGCATGCATTTTAGAGTATCAATTTGTCACACTTTTCTGCCATCCCTGAGTTTGGAGCCAAATGAGAAAAGACACAGGAGACAAAATAAATGGAGACCAAAATGTCAACCTGTTTCTCATCAGCTGATTAGTGTGGCTTTAGATCTATAGTAAAAAGGACTTTCTAACACCTCATCCCAAAATACAGATGATCCTTCCTGTCATATAATTCCTGAGCAAAGGAATTTCTCCTCCCCTTCCCTCCTAAGCTTACTTCATAGGAAAAACCGATGTATCCATTTTTCCACTGTCTCATTAATGCTGTATAACAAATAACTACAAAATCACAGTGTTCTGCACAATAAATATTTATCTGTGCTCTCTAGTGTGAGTTGGCCTAGAGGTTCCACTGATCTTGATTGGACTCACTTGTGCATCCAGGGTTAGCTGACAGGTCAGCCGGGTGCAGTTTGGCCGGCTTAGGATGCCATCAGTAGGGACAACTCTTTCTGCTGCAAGTAGTTTCTCTCTCTCCAGCAGGTGAGTCTGGGCTTGTTCTTACGGCACAGTAGGGTTCAAAGAGCCAGGAGAGCACAAACATACTGTCATTTCTCCTGCATCCTGCTAACCTAAGCAAGTCACAAAACCAGTCTATATCCAAGGGGTGTGAAAATAGACTGCACATCTTGAAGGGAGGAACCAAAAAATAACATTGCAAGGGCTTCAAAACAGGGCAAGTGGGGGCTTGGGTCAATTTGCAATCAATCCACCACAGTCAGATTGCACCCTCTTTACAGGCAGGCAGATCCAACAAAAGATGGAGAAAAGGGCAGAGCTGATCCTGCTGATGTCTTCCTCAAATGAGAAGGAAATGAGGAAAAGAAAGAGGGAGGATTAACCATCCACAAGATACCCAATGCCAGGAGAAAGGATAACCTCTAAATGTAGATTCATTTATCTATACAACATCAGCAATTCAGCCAACTCAATCCAACATAAGATGAAATAAATGAGTAAAAGCAAAATCAGTATTTAGTGCAGTAAAAAACAACATTGCTGACTAAATCTTTCACACTCTTATGAATTGCTTTGCTGACTTTTTGTCAGGTAAACACAGTATGTTTGTTTTTTTCTTTTTTTCTCATGAAGATACTATGCATTTGGCTTTTCCAACAAACTCAAACAACTTCACTTGAAAGATTTCGGTTCGTGTTTTAATTAAATTAATTAATTCAAGTCATAAAATGGAATATTAGACATCTAGAAATGGCATGGTTTCTTCTTCGAAATTCTTCAAGTCTGTGGTTATTGAATCAGAACATTAAGTTTAGAATATACGCCAAGTAAACGAGTGACTTCTCCTGCCATGTTACATGTAACAATTTTAATTAGATGAAATCATTTGGAGGAATCTATTTTTGATGGATTTGCTCAAAAAACGCCAGTTTCTATTTAGGTATTGTTATCACTAACACCAATCACAAAGTAATGTTTGAGGATATTTTAACAGACTACTACCACAATCAAACCTGGTCAAGTCCTTCAGCCAGAAAAATAAACCTTGTTTTATTTTACAACAAAAAATATTAGCAAATTTATTAACATATACAATATATAATACAAAGCATTTTATTTTATACTGGTTTCCAATGTAACTACAGCTTGACATGTTACAAAGTTTTCTTATTGTTTTTCATAATTAAATTTGCATAGCTTTATAACTTAATAGAATTAGATCCTTTAGAACTATAGTCTCCAAATTTTTTGTCTTATAGCTGTAATGTAAAAAAAGAATAAAATGCCTTTTTATATGTAAGTATTTGCATGCTACAGGTATATAATATGTTATATATCTTTAAAATTATGTATAAAATGGAAATTAAGAAATATGAACTAAAATATACCTGAGCAGAAGTCTCAATACTTTCATTCCACATCCTGAAGATAATTTTGCTCCCACCAAATGAACAAAGCATTGTAGGGAAGCAGAAAGAAGACTAGAGGAAGAAGTTGTTCAAAAAGTCATTCAAGTATTTAAACTTCTGAAGTTCAACCCTTATACTATCTTTTTAAAAAATGTACAGATATCAAAACGTAATAGAAAAAAATGTCCACATCAAATCTCTACCTTCAACCCTTCTATATGATAGGCTTTGAGGAAGAGGTCTTCAGGCAGCTACTGCTATTATCTGCTCAGACACTTTCCCAACACAATTCACTTCCTGTAACAGATCCTAGCACACTGATCATAGCAGCGAGTACCTGAGATTTTCTGGGCCAACTGACTTTACTCTCCTGGAATTGAACATGACTGATGACATACAGGAGCAAGAGGTAGTTAAAACTTCCCAACCGATGGTTGCACCTGAGAAGTTCCATGAACTTTTTTTATCTGGATATTCAGAACTGTGCTGAGTACTGTCTTCATTAAGCAAGATTGCCCACCCTTTCCTTCTATTTCTGAGCTATCTCAGTAGCTCTCCAGGAAACCCCTTTTCTTTCTCAGGTTAGTCAGTGGTGGATTTTATTGTTTCAACCAAAGAAGTGTAACTGCTTATCCTTTATGACAATTTTGAGGAATGCAAACTCTCATTCATTCAGCCAGTCAGTCTTTCTTTTAACAAATCTTTTTTGAGTATCTATTATGCATTAGGTGCCAGGCGACAGGATAAAAAGATGAGTAAGACATGTTTGCTGTTCTTCAAAAGACCAACTTTATAGTTGGGGAAACAGAGTTACATAGATAATTGCACTGGAGTTCTCTGATTGTGATAAGTACAAGATGCTACAGGACTGAGAAGCAGAGTCACAGAACCCAACTGTAAAAAGACGGGCTGCCTTTTGAAAAAGCTGGTACAAATGCCGAGCACTAAATTATACATCTTTGTGAATGTGACTTCTAGTTGGGGCATTCTGAGCACAGAGAAACCATAAAAGCAAATGTCCAATGAGGAAAAGGCAGTACAGTATATGGGAAACTACCATAGTTTGGTGTTGAGTGTGAATTATGGCACTGAGGATGAAGATAGATACTAAGGAATTAGGACATTGTTCTGTATATAATTTTAAAAATATACTTTTTATCAAATTAGACTGTTTGGCTCTTCTGCAATAAATCTGTTAAATGATCTGCAAATTCTTACACTATTTCTGCAATTCAATCATAATTGAATGATCTGCTTCCAGTAAGTAATAAGTCACAAAGAGAGAGACCAATATCATTTTTTTTAAAAGACAAGTTCTTGGTATGTTGCCCAAGCTGGCCTCAGACTCCTGGGCTTAAATGATTCTCCCACCTCAGCCTCCCTAGTAGCTGGAAACTATTGATGCATACCACCATGCCTAGCTCACTTATTATTAGTTGCTAATTTTCTTAAACAAAATCAGAAATGAACATTGATTTTATGATTAAGGATCTTTTGACCTATGTTCAAGGTCTTAATTTATTTCTGCTGCTGTAACGAAATACCTGAGACTGGGTAATTTATTAACAAGAAAAACTTACTTTTCACAGTTCTGGAGCCTGGAGGTTCACAATCAAGTTGCCAGCAGGTTAGGTATCTGGTGAAGCATGATCTCAGCTTCCAAGATGGCACCTTGTCGCTGCATCCTCAGGAAGGAGCAACTCTGTGTCCTCATATGTAGAAGGGACAGAAGGGAATGCACTTTACCCCTCAGACCATTTCATAAAGACCCTAGTCTTACCCATCCTCATGACTTAGTCACTTCCTAAAGACCCCACCTCCTGGTACTATCACATTGTCAGTTAAGTTTTAACATATGAATTTTGGGGGGCACATGCAGACCACAGCACTCAATCAACACAAGGATGTATCAAGCCACTGAAAAATAGCAATAAACATGGTGAGAGGAATATGCCTGGTAAGATTATGTAGAGTCATAAAATTAGACTCCATAGTAATAAGGTTCTGCTAACCACACATCTTTTTGTTAATACTGCTGGAATCTAGATTGTCTACTTCTGCTTTTAGTTTACCCTGTGGCAATGTGTCTTAAATATAATTTGAGAAGATTTTTCCCTTTGGTTTTTTATTCTTGTTGAACAATACAGACTTCAGCATATGCCTTAAATTGATTATCTCAAATGTCACCCACTTCAGGTGTTATCCTGGCCAGCATTCTAACAAATGAGCATTCTGAAGGAAGCAATTGCAATATTTATTCCCTCTGGCAAGTGGCAGCAGATGCTTAGCATTTTAATGCTCATTTGCAACAGCCAATGTTTTGCTTTAACAAAGCAGTTGTCTTTTCAAAACTGAAAGCCCTTTGATAACAGAAGTTCTATTGTTGCACAGAAAAGAGAGATAAGACCACAAAAATTTAAATCAAGAATGTTGACCTCCCATAACCTTTTCATCTTGGGTCTTAGAGACAATTTCATCCAATGGCTTCTGCAGGTATCCTCAGAGATGAGATTAACTGTGTATAGGCTCCAGGTAATTATTTTTCCCCACACCTGCTTTCCCTCAGTCTGATGCAGACACCTGCACATGTTTTTGGAAAATGAAATTAATTCAGAGAAAGGCGCATTTAAAGGTACTGTTTCCTAATAAAGGAATTTCACCTTAGAGATGAGAAGATGTTTGATTTTCCTTTTCAGCTGCCTGATTCCTTATCCTCTAAAATGTGTGTAAAGCCTTGACCTGGGGATTCTAATCTCTAAAGAGAATACCATCCACATGAAATCATGCCCGAAACAGTTTCTCTTCATTAAATCCTGCTGTTTTTCTTCTTTAATCACTTGGCCCTTCCAAGTGTTTCTTCCTCTTATAATGGGTATACCAGAAAACACTTGGCTCCATGTTACTTCACAGATTTTCATAAGCAATAATTAGCTCTATTCTCCTTTGCGACTCAGGGAAGCAAAAGTTAGTAGGAACAGCATCTGGAGCAGCTCCCCATACCCCCAACCCCAACACTGGGCTTAAGGATGTCTCCATCAGGATGCTATTGGTTCTGACTCAGCAGTTATCAGCAAAGAGCTGAGCACACATTTCAGAAACAAGGATAAACGTCTACAGAACTGATGGCGAAGTGCTTTAGTTTCTCCAAAACAAATTAACTGGCCATTAGGCACCTTCAGAGTGAATGGCACAATGAGATGAGACTGGACACCAGAGGTTGCTGACGTGCCAGAGGGCTTCTCATTAAAAGAGCATTGCCTGTTTTTGAGGACATGGAAAGACCCAATGGATTGATGAGCACTAGAAGTGACACTGTCATTCATTTGATTTCCATTTTGAATTGTCAGTACCATTCATTCATTACATAATTTTTGTGAATGGAAATTGTAATTGAGCTCTCCATGGAAAAGAAGGCGATGTTGCAATGTCCACCCACTGTGACACCAAAGGAGCTATTTCCATAACAGATTTCCTCTGCGTTTGTTGAAGAAGGAAAGGTCCCATTGCCTGCTCTTCATGATCTTGGTCTGTAGCTTCATTTTCCTCCACTAATATTCTCAATCTAGTAGTTATGCCCAAATAGTTTTCTATTTTCTTTTTTTTTTTTTTTGAGGCAGAGTCTCGCTCTGTCGCCCGGACTGGAGTGCAGTGGCCGGATCTCAGCTCACTGCAAGCTCCGCCTCCCGGGTTTACGCCATTCTCCTACCTCAGCCTCCCGAGTAGCTGGGACTACAGGCACCCGCCACCTCGCCGGGCTAGTTTTGTATTTTAGTAGAGACAGGGTTTCACCGTGTTAGCCAGGATGGTCTCGATCTCCTGACCTCGTGATCCGCCCGTCTCGGCCTCCCAGAGTGCTGGGATTACAGGCTTGAGCCACCGCGCCCAGCCCATATTTTTCTATTTTCTAAAAAGAACCTGTTGGTTAAAACTCTGGGGAAAAAGAATAAATACAGTCTATGTCCTCAAGGAGCTTAGAGTCTAATGGGAGAAAGGTTGGCACAACGGGTATGGAGAACCAAGGGAGTGAAGCTTATAAGGTGAACTTTCTGAACTTGGTCCTTTTTATGAGTGTATTTTTTCATTATACATAAATTGTATCCTTCTTAAGAACAGAACCATAGCTATGATCTCTTTACACTGCCCACATCAGTTGGTACGACTATTTGTATTTAATGAGTAATCAATATTTGATTGTGAAAAAGAATGGTGCTGAATGTTGTCTCTAAGAATTACTTTAATGTTTCCTCTGCCAAGGCAAAGATTAAATAGATTAAAGCAGATGCATTTTTGATGCAAACAAATCAGTGAATATTAAAGTGTCTTAGAGTCACAGGGATGATTTCATCATTAGTGCTATACCTTTGACAGATGCCCAGATAACAAACATTAATTTCTTCAATATTTTAAAAGTCCTTAGATTACTGATTATAATATTATATATATATAGTTATATTATATTGATTATTCTATTAATAAACATGTGCCTGCCTTGTAAAGATGCTGGAGATTGGAGCAGTCAGGAACTACTGACAGGAAGCTCTTGACAAAATTATCTGAGGAGCCCAGAACAGGGATTAGGGATTGCTGTAAGAGGCAGAGCCATGCCTCTTTTCAAACAGAGCACCCATGAGCACCACCAAAGTTGGGTGATAGCGATGACAGCCAGCTACTCTGAAACAAGAAAGATGCCCCCAGAAGGAGATTCAAGAAGTATGGTTAGGACGGTCAAGCTCTCTGACTGTCACAAGCAAGAATTCAGATCAGACTTACTGATTTGCACATGTGAAAAAAAGCTGCACTCCCTTTCTCCGGGAGTAGCCTAATAAAGTGAAAAAGGAAACACTGAGGCCATGCATGGTGGCTCACGTCTGTAATTCCAGCACTTTTGGAGGCTGAGGTGGGCAAATCACTTGAGCCCAGGAGTCCAAGACCATGGGCAACATGGCAAAACTCTGTCACTACAAAAAAAAAAAAAATACAAGAACTAGCCAGGCGTGGTGGCGCACGCCTGTGATCCCAGCTACTCAGGAGGCTGAGGTGGGAGGATAGCTTGAGCACAGGAGACAGAGGTGGCAGAGATCCCTGATGACACCACTGCACTCCAGCCTGGGTGACACAGCGAGACCCTGTCTCAAAAAGAAAGGAAAGAAAAGAAAGGAAATAAAGAGAGAGAGAAAGAGAAAAAGAGAGAGAGACAGAGAGAGACAGAGAGAGAGAGAGAGAGAGAGGAGGGAGGGAGAGAGGGCAGGCAGGCAGGCAGGCAGGCAGACAGACAGACTGATGCTGAGCTTTCTGCCCTACCTAAGGAGGGAGAGGCCTGTGGTCAGTATAGACACAGACAACCTCACCACTCCAACTGTGAGACTAAAACTTGAAGCTAATTTGCTCCTCTGTGCAAGACAGAGAAAAATCATTAACAATTCAAATAGGGATTTGGTTTGAATGCCTGGGAATTAGCTAAATGACAGAAAAATAAGGGAAGCAGCAGAGTAAGACAAAGCGGTCAAGAGGGGCAGGAACGTGAGACTTTGCAGTCCATGGCAGAGATGAGAAGCTGCGAGAAAACCCGAAGAGCACCTCCTATGACTTGCAGAGGCACAGATGGAAGTCCAGCTGATGATCATCCTTAGTCCTCCTGCTCGCCTGCAGGGGTCAGACTCTAGGATGCCCTACTGTGGCCCCACCTCCTGGTATCCATACCCTTATATCTCCTGGCCTTGAGTGTGGGCAGGACCTGTGACTTGCTTGTGAGCAATAGAATACTGCAAAAGTGATAGACGTCACTTCCATGATGAGGTTACATGAGACTGTTATTTCTGCCTTACAGTCACACTGTGTTGCCTTCTTGACTTGCATATTTTAATAAAGCAAGCATTCATGTTGAAAGCTACATGGTAGGAAATTGTTAGTGACAACAGCAAGGAACCGAGGGCCTCAAGGAAACTATTTGAAAGCTACTGATTCCTTTATTCCAGTGAAGAACCAGGTGAGCTTGGAGGCAGTTCTTCCCCCTGTTAACTCTTTAGATGATACAGCAGGTGTAGCTGACATCTGGATTTCAGCCTGTGACCCAGAAACAGGGGACCCAGCTAAGTCATGCCTGGACTCCTGAACCACAGAAACTGTGAGATAATAAATGTGTCTTGTTTTAAGCTTCTGGTTTGGGGTAATTCATTACATAACAATAGATCATTAGTAAACTCTCTCTAGTTGGTGGGGTCCCACAGACTGAAATCTATGAGAGGCACCCATACTGGAAACAGTCAATCATCTGAACATGACCATTTCCGGGGGGAGGACTGACACTCAGGATATGGTGTGATAGTTAATTTTATGCGTCAACTTGACTGAGCCATAATGTCAACACAGATATTTGGTTAAGTGTTATTTCTTGGTGTGTCTGTGGGGCTGCTTCCGGATGAGATCAGTATTTCGATTAGTAGACAGAGTAGAGCAGATGCCCTCCTCAAAGTGGTGGGCCTCATCCAAATCAGTTGAAGGCCTGAATAGAAAAACATTGGAGTTCAAAAGGATACTTTGTCTCTGCCTGATTGTCTTTGCACTGGGACATTTGTCTTCTCTGGCCTTTGGATTCAGACTCAACTGGAACTTATACTATCAGCTTTCCTGGTTCTCAGGCCTTTAGACTTGAACTGGAACTACAGCTTCAACTTTCCTGGGTCTCTAGCTTGCTCATTTCAGATTTCATCCTTTTCGGCCTCCACAATCACATGAGCCAAGTCCTTAAACAATCTCTCTCTCCTCTCCACCTCTGTTGTATATGTATCTATATGTATATATATACACACACACATATATACATACACACATATATGTGTGTGTGTATAGACAGACTGTGTATGTATACATATAATTGTGTATATATATAGCATATATATCTGTACTATATATACACATTTATATATTGTATGGATATATTATATATGTATATGTATTATATCTGTATAATTGTGTATCTACACATAATTGTATGCATATATCCGTATATATATACATACATACATATAAATATAAAGTAATGGTTTTAGATATTTACTTCAGATATTAGCCAGTGCCATGGCTTGGCTGATTGAAGTGCCTGTCTAGTAGATGTTTACTTCAGATATCAGAGGAAACTTGTATTATTAAAAGCTAAAAAGCAACAAAAACTGCTAGTTTGACTAAAATGTCCTGTGAAATAGATACCGAGACCTGTGTTTCCAGGGTCTTAAGAATACTTTGCCAACCTTAACTTTACTAAGTCCTACATCACCTCTGTTAGTATTATCACACCCCCATTTGAAAGATGTAGAAAGAGTCAGACTGGAAAGTGTAACAGGGAGTCCCAGGTCACAAGCTTGTGTGCCTGGAATATAAAACCTTTAAGGGCTGGGCATTTGGGGTGTCTTCTTTTTCCATATTGACAAGAACTGGTCATACAAGGGACAGCTTAGGAAGACTATTATTTGTAAGTCCCCTTCCTCTCTTTTCCAAGGCCTTTTGCAGAGCCATTTTCATAAATGCTTATGAATTATACATCAGTAGAATCTCTGTATTCTGAATGCGCTTACACTTCAAAGAGCTGTGCAATCTTGAATTCATTATTTTGCTTATTTTTCCTTTATTACTCCTCTTCATTTTTGCTAAACATTGTTCCTGCGATAGGCACATTATACCTTGCCAAAGCCCTAACAATTTAGAGTAGAAGAAAACGCTTCCCTCTTCTTATTCATATTTTATCCTCCAAATTTCAGAACATTATTCTGACTTCTGACTATGGCTGAGTAAAGAGGTCACAAATTTCTCCCCACTATCACCAAAAAAAAGCTATAAAGCTGAGAAAAATTAACAAAATTAGCCATTCTGATGCTATGGAAATTGACCAACAATATATAGAAATCTGAAAAGAGCTTATGCTTGATTAACTGCTGAACTTTAGTTAAGAAGAGCAAATCTCTGTGTTATTCTTTCCTGAAGTTTCTCTTATTCACCCCCAAGCTCAGTCAACAAGGAGGTTCTTCCAGACCACGTCATACCATGAGGACCAGCAGCTTTGCTGACAGTGGTCAGAAAGGACACACTCAATTTAGAGTGGCATAAAATACCCATGCCTGGTGTTAGGGTAAGTGAAACTGATGACCTTAGCGGTGGGTAGGCAGGAAGGACCAATGACTCTACTATCCTGAGGGTTTACTCATGGATGGGGCAAACCTATCTTAGATGAAGCCACCAACACAGAGGAGATCAAAGAGGGAACGAACTGTCCACATACTCCTGGCTTACACTAAGCTACACACAGGAACAGAGGAGACACAAAAGAGCCCAAGGAAAAGTAAAAGCTGGGCATACTTGAAAACACCTTGAGCTTTTAATGTGCTCTCTGCCCACGTTTAGATCTATTAACAGAGGACAGAAGCCATACTGGCTCGGGGTATTTGAAGACAACTACTGTCGAATCATTAGGCAATAGTAGACATAATGTAGACATAGGGCCAACCCCTAGGGAGTCAGCCTTAAAAATAAAATATGAATGTTTAAAAACTCTACTGTCATATAACATAGGGGAAAACAGACCAATTTAGCCAAAATTAACAAACAAAGAGCAACAGTAATACATTTCAGTGAAATTAAAAAAAAAAATCAGAATCCAGAGCTGCCACAATGTATAATCAAAAATGTCCAGTTTTCAATAAAAATTATAAGACATACAAAGAAACAGGAAAGTGTGATCCATACTCAGGGCAAAAAAAAAGCTGTCAAATAAAATGGTCACTGAGTGTTCTCAGATGTCTGATTTAGGAGAAGTAGAGCACCTATTACAGATATTTCCAAAGAATTTTTAAAAACACATTTAAAGAATGAAAGGAAAGTACGATAACAATGAATCATTAAATAGAGAATCTCAGTAAAGATATTATACATTGTTTTTAATGGAAATTATTGAGTTGAAAAGTATAATAACTGAGAAAATCTCAAAAGTATATTTGAGATGGCAAAATAAAACAACAATGAAATAAAATAAAAATTAATAGATATTACACAATATGAATAACAGAGAGACACAAAGACAGAAGAAAATTGAACAGAGCTTTACAGACCTGTGGGACAATATACATGAACAAGAACATGGGGAATGAAGCTTTATTGAAAAAAATACCATATTTTACTGAAATTTAGTATTAATCTGAAGTAGATTGTGCTAAATTAAGATGCATATTGCAATATCAAGAGCCACTAAAAGAAAAGTATAGTAAAAGTTATCAACAGAGGAATTAAAACGGTATGCCAAATAACATTTATTTAATGTAAATGAACACAGTAAAGGAAAGACTTAGAAACAAGAGACAAGAGACATACAGGAAACAAGGAAAATGGCAAATATAAATCCAACTATATCTATAGTTCCTTTAAATGTAAATAGTTGAAACACACCAATTAAAAGGCAGCTGACTCACAAGTAAGATCTAACCATATGCTGTTGGATATCTAAGGTTCGAAGTCACATTTACATTTCAAAGATTCAAACTGGTTGAAAAATCAAAGGATGGAAAATGATATGCCATACAAACAGTAACCAAAAGGTGGCTGTGATACAGAAGATAGAAAGAAATTATATAGGCAGATAGTGAGGGCAAAAGAGTCCTTGGCAGAACTTCCCTTCTAACAAAAACCAGCCCAAGAAATCATTTATTTGCTAACAAAGAGCAGCCTGAAAGATCGAGCTGCAAACATAGATAAGGAAGCTGCAAGCTTGCACGGGGGAATGGCAGCAGCTGCGCCAATAGAAAAGGACTATCTGGGGGCCAGGCCTGTCCACCATGGAAACTCCATCTTCCCTATTTTGTTAGCATGTGTACAGTAAGAAAGAAATGGACAACACGGAGAAGCTCAGGCAGAGAACCCACCTGCATAATGAAAGATTGGGGCGGGGGCTACCACGGATTCATGCCCTATGCAGATGCCACCTCTGGTCCTAACCATTATTTCTTACCCAGTGTAGATCAGACGCCACCTCCCCACCAGCTCATCTATAACCCCCCTGCATTTCACAGCACATCAGCAACCCATTTTTCTGGGACCCCTCTCTGTAGCAGAGAGCTGTTCTCTTCATTTTGCCTATTAAATTTCCACTCTTAACCTCACTTTCTGTGTGTCCACGTCCTTGATCTCTGTGGCCGTGAGATGATGAACCTTTGGTGTCACCCCAGACAACAAAGCCACTTCGATTGGAGCGGCTATAGTAATAACAAGAAAGAGATTTTAAGACAAAAAATATTATGAGAGACAAAGAGGAACATTTCATAATGATAAAAACATCAACATATCAGCAAAATGGAACAATTATAAATATATATACATCTGGAAACAGACAGAGTGCAAACACACATGAAACAAACATTGGCAGAATAAAAAAAGAAACAAAATTCAAAAGTAATCAATCTGGGATTTTAATATCTGACTCTCAATAATGAATAGAACAACGTGGCAGAAAAACAGCAAAGAGACAGATGACTGAAGCCGGCTAACTGACACATGCAGCACACTCTACCCAACGATTATAGAAGAAAAATTCTTTTCAAGTGCACATGGAACGTCCTCCAGAATAGACCATATGCTAGGCCATAAAGCAAGTTTCAGTAAATTTTAAAAAAATTGAAATCATATACAGTATATTTTCCAACAACAAGAGAACTAAATCAGAAGTCAACAACAGAATAAAAATTAGGAACCCACCACAGTTTGTAATATAAACAACACACTTCTAAATGATCCATGGGTCAAAAAAAAAAAAAAAACCCACAAGAGAAATTAAAAAATATTTAAGCTGAATTGCAGTGCAAACACAATATAAAATTTATGAAATGCAGCTCAAGCAGTGATTAAAGAGAAATTTATAAATGTAAAACCCAATACCAAAAATGAAGATTTCAAGTCAAATACATAAGATTCTGTAGCAGGAGAAGCTGCAGACAAAACCCCTCAGACACCAAGTTAAAGAAGGAAGCGGTTTATTCGGCCGGGGGCATCAGCAACACTCCTGTCTCAAGAGCCGAGCTCCCCGAGTGAGCAATTCCTGTCCCTTTTAAGGGCTCACAACTCTAAGGGGTTGCGCATGAGAGGGTCGTGATCGATTGAGCAAGCAGTGGGTACGTGGCTGGGGGCTGCAGGCACCAGTAATTAGATCCGAACAAAACAGGACAGGGATGTTCACAGTGCATCTCTATACAGTGTCTGTAATCTATAGATAACATCACCGATTAGGTCACGGGTCGATCTTTAACTAGCAGGCCCAGGGTGTGGCGCCGGGCTGTCTGCCTGTGGATTTCATTTCTGCCTTTTAGTTTTTACTTATTTCTCTGGAGGCAGAAATTGGGCATAAGACAGTATGAGGGGTGGTCTCCTCCCTTATTCCCGCCCCCCCGCCGCCTTTGAGAATCTCACTCAATAGTGGGAGTTCTCACTTTCATTTTCACTACCTATGTCTTCTTGCAAGACAGATTGATAGTGATTCATATAGTACACTTATGCTGAAGTATTTTGGTGAACTAGCGATGAAGCTTTTTATCATTTGAAGAAGTACAGGTAGCAAACAAGGGAGCAGTAAGCAGGTTCCTATTACTATTACAACTCCCATTATAAGAGTTTTAAATCTTCCTAGTACTGGGAACCATTTTCCAAACATGGTCCCAGGATCAAATCCATGCCACACTTGCATGGGCACATGTGCCAGTTTTGTCATATCTCTAAACATGTCTTCAGCTACTTGCCCTTGATCATCTATGTAGACAGCAATTAGTAAGGTTAAATTTCCCACAGACCCCTACTTCAGCTGCTAGCAAGTAGTCGAGAGCCAATCTATTTTGATAGATAGCATTTCTCATCTGAGTTTCTTGCCGGGCCAGAATAGTCAAGGCTCTGCTGGTTTTATTATTGATTACTTCTAAGACAGCTTGCAATGATGTGATTCGGTTGATCATGTAAATGGGGGTCCAGTATCCCCACGAGCCATCTTGTGCCCAAGTAGCAGGCCCATAATATTGTACAATTCTCTCAGGGGGCCATTCACCATCTTTCCAATTTCCTATAGCTATGCTTCTCTTTTTGTGGGAAGCATAGACAGGGAAGCCCAGGAGTTCGCCTGTTTTTATGGGCAGTAGGAAGAAAGATGGTTTCATAGTGCCAATAACACAACAACCTGCCCACTGGTCAGGTAATTTGGCATAAGTTCTATGCCCACATATCCAGTATAATCCAGTGGGGGCTGTCCAGTCCCAGTGGGACTTCGGGTGGGTCCGCACAGTTTGCAACATTGGGAATTTACTAAATGGATTTCTCTCTGTGTGATCTGAACTCCACCAAATGACTGTTTTTGTGGTGCCATTATACAGTTTCTGTCCCAGACAACGAAGTCATCCTACGGGGTGAATGAATTCTTTTCCTTCTCTAGCTATGCAATGTTGTCCAATAATTGAGGCTTTTAGGACTGAGAAATTATCAGGCTGATTCTTTTGAGTCAGGAATTCATCAGGAACTGGGTCTGTAGGTACTAATTCTTGGGCTTCTCACGGCCATTGATCTCCCATTACAGTTCCTCACATACATAACATGAAGTGACACTAAGAGACTGGGCTACATGCTCGGCTAATTGCCAAAACAAATTTCTTGTTTTTCCTGGAATTTCTGGTAATGCCACGTTTAGTTCATCATAGAAAGGTTTAAACACTGGCTCAGGAGAGCATTTGTAAACTTTTCCTCGAACCAAGATATTTACTCGAGGATCCAGTCCGGCCCCGTCAATTCCTAAGGTCACGTGCTCCCCTTTTTTCCAGGATCAAGGGGATTGGTTATTACTAGCTCTAAGGGGTTACATTGTCCCTTACTACAGGAAGGGCCATTTTTTCCTTTCTGAAGGTGGATTCTTTCCATTTTTTATCCAAGTGGTCCAAATGACACAAGACCAGTATCCACATTCATTTCCACACAGTCCTAATTCATGACAAATGTACTTATTTTCGGTCATATAGCTCTTTTTCCAAGTAAAAGAGCCGCATTCCCTTCCTAACTTATTGCTATTAATGACAGTACAAGCATCAGATTTCAAGATTATGCATTTGGGCCCCCTTTTTCTTCTGTTCTGGCTAGTACTTTACTTGTATCATTTACGAGTCCCCACCAGTCTTCAGTCCTTAATCTTATTTCAAAAACTGTGGACATGGGAGGCTCAGAGGGGTCATAACACACATCTAGTCAGTTGTTTCCTGGGCTACATACCTTGTACTGAGTGTCATATAAACATGTTCCTTTTAAAGTTCCTAGGCATTCATAGTAACTGTAGAACAGAAAGATTGTTTTAACTTGTTACCCTACCTCGGTAACCTGATGTATACACTGAGAGCAGTCTTCCATGCGGGGAAAATCAGTGGAAGTTTTTAGTATACAAGTCCAAATTATGAGGAAAATGAGTCTCATGATGGTTCTCCTCATGCTTCGGCCGTGTGTAGACCAGTCAGCTTCCAGGTGTGACTGGAGTAGGGCCTGTCGTCCTCCTCAGAGTCACTTGCAGGGGTTGTCCGGGCTCGGTTTTGCCTCCCAGGTTTCATCAGCTGCAGGTTTCACACGGCTGTGGTGGATCCAGGCTGGGATTCCTTCTACTTCTACAGCCGTGGGGGTGGTCAGGATGACGGTCTGAGGTCCTTTCCACCGTGGCCGCAAAGGGGCTACGTTCCAGTCCTTGATCCACACACGATCATCTGGAGAGAAAGGGTGAACTGGGGAGAATAAGCTGATGGGACACCTCTCATTTATCCAAGTTGAGATTGTTTGTATAACTTTTCCTAAAGCCTGGAGCTGTCGCTGTAATTCAAGTTCACCTAACTCGGGGAGTGCCTGGAAGCCCCCATAGTATAGGAGGAGGCCTATGATACAGTAGTTCATAAGGGGAGTATCCTGTTTCTTAGAAGGAGTGCATCTAATTTTAAACAATACCATAGGAAGAGCCCGTATCCACTTTAATCCTGTTTCCTGACATACTTTCCCTAAACTATTTTTGACAGTCTGATTCCTTCACTCCACCTTTCCGGAACTCTGAGGTTGGAAGGAGGCATATAGCTTCCAGGTGTTTCCTAATGCCTCTGCTGTCTTCTGTACCAAGTCAGCCACAAACGCCGGCCTGTTATCTGAGCCAATTCGTAAGGGCAGTCCAAACCTAGGAATAAGATCTCGGAGAAGCACATGGGTTACCTTGTAGGCCTTTTCAGTTCATGTTGGATAAGCCTCCACCTACCCAGAGTAAGTACAGTTACCTCCACATTTCGGCATTTCTGTGAAATCCACCTGAAGATCCTCAAAAGGAGCTGCTCCATAAGCTTCTACATCGGGCGGAACAGTGAAGCCTTGCCTCACATTGTGCTGTCGGCAAGTAACGCGCTCTTGTGCTACTGCTTTGGCAAGGGCTGGCAAGTGTGAGATGTAGAAGTACCAGCCTAACAAGTTTTCAAGTGACTCTTGCCCTAGATGAGTGGTTTCGTGCATGGCCGATACAATTGTGGCCCCCAGCAACTGTGGCACAGCTACCCTCCCATCTGGCAGTCTGATCCATCCTCCTTTTATTACTTGCCCCCCTTCCGCGTGGAAGAAGTCTTTTCTTCCTTAGAATAGGTAGGTACCAGGTCAGGTGTTTGAGGGAGTAAGGGGGCTGCTATTGATGCCCAGTAAGGGGTGGATGCTGCTTTTCGAGCTTCTGAATCAGCTTGAGGGTTTCCTAAGGCCACTGAGGTGGAGGCTCGCTGGTGTCCTCTGCAGTGCACGACTGCCACCTTCTGAGGTTTCCACACTGCCTCTAGTAATTGTAGAATTTCTTGTTGATATTTTATGTCCTCTCCCCCAGAGTTTACCAGGCCCTTTTCCTTATATAATGTTCCATGCACTTGGAGGGTTAGAAAGGCATATGGAGAGTCAGTGTAGATGTTTACCGGCTTACCTTCACTGAGTTCTAGAGCCCGAGTTAAAACAATAAGCTCAGCCTTCTGGGCTGAAGTGCCCTGTGGCAAGAGTTTGGCTTCAATGACAGCATCCAAAGTTACCATCGCATATCCTGCACATCTTTCTCCTTGTGGGTTGAAGCTGCTCCCGTCCACGTATAAATCCCAGTCTACTGATGCCCATGGCTGGTCCCGAAGGTCAGGTCTGCTAGAATAGACTGAGTCCAACACCTCTACACAGTTATGCTCGACCAGGCTCTCTGATACTGGGAGCAGGGTGGCGGGATTCAGGGTGTTACAGACTTTAATAGTTTTGCGGGGATTTTCACACAGCAAGCTTTGGTACTTGGTTAATCTAGCATTTGTTAGCCAATGATGTCCTTTGGTATTCATCAAAGTAACCACAGCATGGGGGGCCTTTATATTCAGGTTTTGCCCAAGGGTTAGTTTATCTGCTTCTTGTGCTAACAGGGCTGTTGCTCCTAGAGCCCTTAGACATGGTGGTCAGCCTTTGGAAACCCCATCTAGTTGTTTTGAGAGATAGGCCACTGGCCTTGGCCAGGGCCCAACAGTCTGGGTTAAAACTCCAACTGCCATTTTTTCTCTTTCTGACACATACAGTGTAAACGGCTTTGTCAAATCTGGTAGTCCTAGGGCTGGGGCCGACATGTTTTTTCTTTAACTTACAAAAGGCTTGCTGTTGTAGAGGCCCCTATTCAAAAGGCTCCTGGTCACCCACCTTTGTCACCCCATACAAAGGTTTGACTAGTACTGCAAAATTTGGAATCCATAATCTGCAAAACCCCACAGCTCCTAGGAATTCTCTTACTTGCCTTCTGGTTCTAGGTTCCGGTAGGCTGCAGAAGACCTGCTTTCTTTCTGACCCCAGGCTGCACTCTCCTTTCTGAATAGTGAATCCCAGGTAGCGTACCTGCTGTCTGCAGATCTGAGCCTTTTTCTTGGACACCTTATACCCACAGTCCTCCAGGTGCTGAAGCAGGGCATCCATCCCTTTCGCACACCTGACTGCCGTGGAGTGTCCCAGCAGAAGGTCGTCCACATACAGGAGCAAGACACAGCCTAGGTCTTTAGCAGGAAACTTCTGCAGGTCTCGAGCCAGGGACTCCCCGAAGATAGTAGGGGAGTTCTTGAACCCATGGGGAAGCTGGTCCAAGTGTACTGAGTAGTAACACCTGACTCCAGATCTTCCCACTGAAAGGCAAACAGCTTCTGGCTCTCAGGAGCTATTCTGATGCTAAAGAAGGCATCTTTTAAGTCCAGACAGGTAAACCAGCTGCCCTCAGCCGGCAGCAGCCCTAACAATGTGCAAGGGTTAGGAACTGTTGGGTGCAGAGTCATTGTAGCTTGGTTTACCAAGCGCAAGTCCTGTACTGGCCAATAGTCCTTGGTCTCTGGCTTAGGGACAGGCGGGGGTGGGGGGGTGTCCCATGGAGACTGGCAAGGAACTATAATTCCATAGGCTTTCAAGCACCTGAGATGAACCTGGATTCCTTCGAGAGCTTCTCTGGGAACCGGATACTGCTTTTGTCTAATTGGTTGGGCCCTAGGCTTAACTTCTATGAGTATGGGGGCTTGGTTGACCACCAGTCCCGGAGGATTATCCTCTGCCCATACTCAGGGCCATCACTTAGCTAGAGCTGGTTTTATCTCTTGGCCTGGCTCTGTTAGAAAAAGTCTCCATTCTTCTTCCCAGGGGACCATAAAGGCCACGATAACTCCTTTTCCCGGTAACTTCATCTGTAAAGAGCCCTGTTTTGTAAAGGAGATGGTGGCTCTCAGCTCGCTAAGCAAGTCTCTTCCCAGCAAGGGCAAGGGACAGCCAGGCATGTACAAGAACTGGTGAACTATCTCACGTCCCCCCACCGAGCAGGTCGGTGGTAGACAGAAAGCCTGCTTAGTGGAAACTCCTTTTGCTCTGATTATATCAATGGTTTTCTTGGATAAGGGGGTGACCGGGGTGGTCACTACTGAATGTTCAGCACCAGTATCGATCAAAAACTTAATGTCCTTGTCCCCAGTTGTAATCCTGACTGTGGGCTCATTGGGGATGCTTGAGTCCGGTCCCCTTCAGTCCAATAGCTCTTCAGCCAGACTGAAAAAAGCTCCCTCGTCTTTATCCGAGGTCTTCTGTTCCAAACCACCTTGCTTTTCCTTCAGTTGGAGACACGTATCTTTCCAATGTCCTATTTCCTTACAATAGGCGCATTGGTTACGTTGCAAGCGTGGGCAATTAGACTGGGTATTCTTTTAGGAACCCCCCTTTCCTTCTCCTTCAGGGGTAATTCCCCTAATGGCCGTGGCCAGCAAGTCAGCATTTTGCCTAGACTGGCATTCGCCTTCCTTACGGCTTTTGCTGTGGCTTGTTGCATCTCTCTTCACAAACACTTGCTTGGCTATTTCCAGTAACTATGAGGTATTCATACCCACAAACCCAGCCTGTTTCTGCAATTTTCTCCTGATATCTTCTGCACTGTGACTAACTAAGGCCATGTTAATTATGTGCTGATTTTCAGGGCCATCCGGATCAAAAGGTGAGCCTCACACAGTCTTTCATAGAATTGCACTGGACTCTCTTCTTTACCCTGGATGACCTCAGAGACCTTATTTACATTTGTAGCCTTTTGAGCCCCTTTCTTTAAACCTTCTATTAATGCCTCATGGTACTGTCTTAGCCTGTCCATGTCTGGTCCCTCGTTCGGGTCCCATTGTGGGTCTGTTTCTGGCAGCTGAATTCTGTTTTGGGGTTTTGGTAATCAGCTGGGACATGCTCCTCTAGCCTCTTAGCTGCCACCTGGAGCACCCTTTGCCTTTCATCTGTATTAAAGAGGTGCATGAGCAGCTGGTGGCAATCAGCCCAAGTAGGATTATGAGTCTGTATAATAGTTTGAAGCAATTCAATTAAAGCTTGAGGCTTTTCAGTGTAAGATGGAGTATTATTTTTCCAATTGAGGAGGTCAGCAGAGGTGAAAGGTTGATACACAAAGGCACGCCTTTCCACCATGTGTCCATCCTCATCTACTCCAGTATATCGCTGCTCTCTCAGAGGCATTTGGATTCCAGTCTTGGGCCATAAGTGAGCTGCCAAGGGAGGAGTTTATCCTGTGGCTTCCCTTCCTCTTTTGTCTACTCTGGGTGGTCTAGGGGTGTGGTTATCTGGTGCAGGTGGAGGTACTGTGGGCTCAGGGGTGGGGAGCCCTTCCTCTCAATAAGGAGCGGGTACTGCTGGTACCAATTCCTGCCATGATTCTTCTGGTGTTGGGTCAGACAGGACTTTTGGTGCCGACTTCCCTCAGCGGGTGGAGCGAGGACCTTCCTTAACTAACTGTCCCTTTGCTCCTAGTACTGCTGCTGCCTGTCCTCTTAACCACTGTGGGGGGTCCAAAACTAGCTGTAACCAAGAATCTATATATGGGAACTGATCTGGGTGCCCTGGCTTACAGGTTACCCTATGTCATACCTTCGAGACAAGGGACCTGTCCAGGCTTCCTTCTAATGGCTAACCCACCTCTAATGCTGGCCAGTTTATCTCACACACAGTTTTAAGTTTTCCTGGTTTCATAGTACTCTATAGCCTCCCTTAAATCCTTTTTTGAAATTTTTCAACATAGTTCCTAGTAGAGTGGGCTTATTTGTGCCTGACCCCTGCTTCTTTGAGACAAAACACCATGCTCACACCACACGCACACCACAAAACAAAGAATGGGTAAAAAGGGCACACACCCACACTTTTGCAGTTTACACTGAACCAAAATCAAAACCAAAATCAGAGTATCAAGAAATCCAAGCCAGGTCAAAACCAAAACCAAAGTATCAAGCAATCCAAGTCAAGTCAAAAACAAAACCCAAAGTGCTGGTACAGGCACACCGTAGGTGATCAAGCCACAGTTCCACTCAAATGGAGTGGGCAAATTCCAAAGACTAGTCTTACCAAGTTTCAGATGTCCGGACTCCAAGTGCCAGTTCCTTCCCAGTATTCAGCCATTGTGTTGATCCTCCATGGGGGCCTGCCACGCACTGCTCTGTGAGGCATTCCACCAGGGCAACTGCCTACCCAGGAGTGCTCTCAGGATCCGCGTCACTCAAGCTGGCCGGAGTCCCCCACAGGGATGCTCCACAGGGCAGGCCTAAACCGCCTAAGGGGCTGCCTCGACTGTCCATTAATCACCTTGCTTCCCAGTCAGGGAATCAAGAAATGTAGCAGGACTAGCCACAGACAAAACCTCTCAGACACCGAGTTAAAGAAGGAAGGGGTTTATCCGGCCGGGAGCATTGGCAAGACTCCTGTCTCAAGAGCCGAGGTCCCCAAGCGAGCAGTTCCTGTCCCTTTTAAGAGCTCACAACTCTAAGGGGGGGCACGTGAGAGGGTCGTGATCGATTGAGCAAGCAGTGGGTACATGACTGGGGGCTGTATGCACTGGTAATTAGATCAGAACAAAACAGGACAGGGATTTTCACTGTGCTTTTCTATAAAATGTAATCTATAGATAACATCACCGATTAGGTCAGGGCGACGTCGATCTTTAACCACCAGGTCCAGGGTGTGGTGCCAGGCTGTCTGCCTGTGGATTTCATTTCTGCCTTTTAGTTTTTACTTCTTTCTTGGAGGCAGAAATTAGGTATAAGACAATATGAGGGGTGGTCTCCTTTCTTATTCCCACCTTAACAAACTAGTGACAGAGGAAAACCAAACCCAAAGCAGAAGAAAGGAAGTAATAAAGAGCTGAAATCAATTAAACGAAAACAAGAAAAGAAATAGGGAAAATGAATAAAACCAGAAAATCAGTTCTATGAAAAGATCAACAAAACTGATAAACATTTTATTAAACTGATTGTTACAGGACTGCCAGGTTCATATGCCCACTGCAACAGCAGGGTTGCCACGGAGAAAGAGTTTAATAATTGCAACTTGACAAATGAAGAAATAGGAGGAATTCTCATGCCTCAAATCTGTTTGGTCCAGGGGTTCTGGAAAAGGGTTTTTAAAGGGATTTGTGGAGGACAAAGGGCTGGAAAATTTAGTGTCATTGATGCCAGGTGAGGTGTCAGAGCCCAGGCATCAAAAAGTGGTTGACTCATGGGTTGGTGAGAATTTACTGCCAATATAGGTTTGAAAAAGGAAAGTTGTATTAGAAAGAAAGAATGCTGCCAGAGTGCAGTGTACCTCAGCAAGGGAGAACTGAGTGCACCAAGGGGCACTTTTCCTTAATGGTATTTATGCATCTTAAAGTGAAAGCTGAAGGGCAATTTGCATGACAAATAATTACATTTGCAGACATCTTGGTGCCTTAATGTTGGCAAGGGTTGCACCATGAGTTTCAGCATGCATGCATTCTGGAGATGTAGAGAAATTCTAGTTACTTATAAATTTTAAGTTAAAAAGGGACTGAGAACCAGGTGCCTTTAGATAATAAGGAAGTCTAAACGCCTCAGATAAGCAGGATTTTGTCTCCAGGGTCTGCCTGATCACCATGTAATCTTTGTTTTCCTTATTATCCCCCTGACAAATATTTTGGTTAAATATTTGACTCTTGGCCGGGCGCGGTGGCTCAAGCCTGTGATCCCAGCACTTTGGGAGGCCAAGACGGGCGGATCACGAGGTCAGGAGATCGAGACCATCCTGGCTAACACGGTGAAACCCCGTCTCTACTAAAAAATACAAAAAACTAGCTGGGCGAGGTGGCAGGCGCCTGTAGTCCCAGCTTACTCGGGAGGCTGAGGCAGGAGAATGGCGTAAACCCGGGAGGCGGAGCTTGCAGTGAGCTGAGATCCGGCCACTGCACTCCAGCCGGGCGACAGAGCGAGACTCCGTCTCAAAAAAAAAAAAAAAAATTTTGACTCTTTGTATTCCCCCATGCTCATGTCTACCTGCTGTCTATTAGGGTCTCCAGATAGGGAAAACGCAACAGTGAAGAGGGACATGGGGTCTGTCTGGCTACTTCTTGCTGGAAGGAGGCGGTGAGGGCATAGGTCGTGTTTTTCCCGTTCTTGCTCTCTGCCATGAAAGGAATGAAGGGTGGTAAAAAATTCATTCGCGGGGTGGGGGTAAGACCAGATTCCACCAAGAGGCCCCATGTAAATGGAAGTTGCTGTTGCATACCAGTATTGGGATTGCACAGTCATCTGTAGGTAGAATTGTTATAATCTGGAAGACATAAATTTAATGAGGCCATTAAAAAGGCAGGGATCAAATACTAAAAGAAGAATGACAAGGAATAAAGGTTCAAAGAATGGGAGAAGCCAAGTAATTTTGGAAACCAATCAGTAAAAGTTTTGGCCTAGTCTTGGTTACTTTGGGAAAGTGTGCGTTGCCAATTGGCTTGTTTGAAAATTTCTTGGACATTAGTTTTCCTTGCTCTAGACACATTAATGTAGGTGCAACAAGTTTTGCTGATGACAGCACAGACTCCTCTTTGTTCAGCTAGGTGGTAATTTAGAGTTTATCTATTATCAAAAGCCCTTCCTGCTACTAAGGCTAAAGACTTCTAGTGCTGATAGACTTGCACTAGTTTTTGCCAAGGCCATTTTAAGGGAGTCAGTAAGTTCTCACAGTGGGATTTCATGGTAAATAAAACCTCCCCAAGGAGTGAGAGTTGCAATAGTTTCCACAACTCTCAGGCACAGTTAGATTAACCCAAGGCTCATTCAAAGAGATGGAAAAGATAGGGGCCTGGACAGCCTCAAGACCCCATCAGTCATCTAGAGGATAACCTTCAGAGGCTTAATCATAATCCAGGAATAGAGTTAGAGGTGCTTTTCCTTGTCTTTGCCTTTGCCTTTGCCCTTGCCCTTGACCTTGTCCTCATTCTGCAGGACTCCCTTGTTGGATAGGTTGGTGAGGCTGTGGCTGAGACAGCCCAGAAGGAATAGATGCCCTTCCATCCTTCAACGAGGGAGAGAGGGACACACTTTCTCTTCCAATGATTCTTTTGTTTGTCATGAGGACAGGGTCCTAGGGGCAGCTTGTAACCTGGAGGTTTGGGATATCTGTTACTCCAGTATCCTGGATTTCTGCATCCAGAAATGAGGGCAAGCTCCCATTCTGTTAGTATTATAGGAATGAGCCCTGGGGTTATTGGCTAATGAAAAAGAATGTGCCAGTGCAGTCACCATGTGATTAGCATGGCAATGGCATTTTTTCCTTCTCCAATTGAACATTTTTAGTTTTGATGTTTCCTCTCGGTTATTGAAAATATTAAAAGCTGTATTACCAGGCGTGGTGGCTCATGCTTGTAATCCCAGCACTTTGGGAGGCCGAGGCAGGTGGATCACAAGGTCAGGAGATCGAGACCATCCTGACTAACATGGTGAAACCCCATCTCTACTAAAAATTATATAAAATAATACAAAAAACTAGCTGGGTGCAGTGGCGGACGCCTGTAGTCCCAGCTACTCAGGAGGCTGAGGCAGGAGAACAGTGTGATCCCAGGAGGCAGAGCTTGCAGTGAGCCAGGATAGCACCACTGCACTCCAGCCTGGGCGATACAGCGAGACTCTGTCTAAAAAAAGAAAAAAAATGTATTAAATAAAGTAGGAAAGGGAGTTTGTGGGCTTTGCTCTAATTTTTGGAGTTTTGTCTGATGTCTGGGGAAGCCTAACTTATAAAATGTAATGCAAGAATGGATTGGTCCTCAGGGATTTCAGGGTCAACATTTGTATATTTATTCATGACCTCCACCAATCTAGCTTAGAAAGGGTGGGGTTCTTAGATGGTTTCTGAGTAATTTTTCATAATTTAGAAAAGTTAACAGGTTTTATTGCAGTTTTTTTCATTCCTTCCAACAAATAAGTTATCATATAATCTTGTCTGCCCCTGCCTTTGTTTGGGCCTGCATCGGCAGCCTGGTTTTGCCAACTGGGTTCTGTGATGGGGACAGTCATGAAGGAGAACTTATCCTTTATATGGGATGTTGTGATTACCTGTGATGAAGCTGAGTCCAAAATTGGGTCCACCTAGGGTGCAGTGTAGACTGCTCGGGTGATGGGTGCACCAAAATCTCACAAATCATCACTAAAGAACTTATTTATGTAACCAAACACCACCTGTTCCCTAATAACCTACAGAAATAAAAAGTTTGTTTAAAAAAAATTAACTGCTGAATCTCAAGCACCTAGAAAAGTGGAAGCATATAAAGATGCTTAATAAATATTTGTTGAATTAAAAAAAAAAATGGGTCTGCAATCAGTGATCAGTAGAGAGTGTCTGTGCAGAGTTCATATGGCTGCTACTTGTTTCCAAGGCATGGTTTACAGGATGATGAGTGAAAGTGGACTTGCCATCCTGACAGGCAATAGCAAATTTGTTCTTTCGTCTTCACCTTCAGGTAACACCAGGAAGTGCCCTAGGCCAGAAACCCTCAATTGCCAAAGAAGACTCCAGTTGCTTCAAAAACAAAATGAAGTCCAAACAGTCCAAAAACAGAAATTAAGTCTGGCCAGTGTCTTACCCCAAGGGCAACAACAGACAGGAATCCCTATTTTGGGGCCTCAAGATTCCACTGAAGAGTGGTGGCCTAGGCCAGGAACCTTCAGTTACCAAGAGTAAAGAATGACAGCACCGAAGGGAGCTGGAAGGAAAAAAGAAGGCAGAAATGCCAGGAAAGTCCCCATATGGGCCACCAAGATGTCGGGCGAGGTGTGAGAGCCCCAGCATCAGAAAATGGTTGACTCTCGGGTTTATAAAAATTTATCAACAACAGCAGTGGCTCACTCCTGTAATCACAGCACTTTGGGAGGCTGAGGCAGGTGGCTCACCTGAAGTCAGGAGTTCGAAACCAGCCTGGCCAAAATGGTGAAACCCGGTCTCTACTAAAAATACAAAAATTAGCCGGGCGTGGTGGTGCATACCTGTAATCGCAGCTATGTGGAAGGCTGGGGCAGGAGAATCACTTGAACCCAGGAGGCAGAGGTTGCAGTGAGCCGAGATCGTGCCACTGCACTCCATCCTCCATCCCGGGCAACAGAGTGAGACTTCGTCTAAAAAAAAAAAAAAAAAAAAAAAAAAAAAAAAAAAAA
>NW_016807049.1:2539164-2552590 GCF_001698545.2 Rhinopithecus bieti
AAAAAAAAAAAAAAAAAAAAAAAAAAAAAAAGAAAGAAAGAGAAAGAAAGAAAGAAAGAAAGAAAGAAAGAAAGAAAGAAAGAAAGAAAGAAAGAAAGAAAGAAGGAAAGAAAGAAAGAAAGAAATGGTTTTATGATGAAGAAAAAATATAGAGAGCAATAAGAAATAAGAGAAAGCTATAGGGGCCAAGGGAAAACTTGCCCTTCGAATGTTCACTGAAAATCAATTGATGAAAGGCAGATTATAGGAGAAAAAGAATACAAATTTATTACTATGCAAAAGAGTCTTCCAAAATACAAGATTTCACAGAAAGGCAAGATAGTTGGTGCTTTTATACCATCTTTAGGTCACACAAAGAATAGGGGATTGGATCATGGCAAAACAGATTATGGGCAGCAGAGAAAAGGATGCCTGGCCGGCAAAGATGGTCTCGTTAGGCAGATGAAACTTCACAGATAGCAGCCCTCAGAGAGAAAAAATGCTGAAAGTTGTTAGGCAGGAATCTAGACCCAACATGGCAGCGTTACCCGGCGTAGCAGGCCTTTTGTTAAAGACTCCCTTCACCCTTGTACACACCCGCAGACTTACATGCATCAGAGTTCTGGTTGGGCAACCACACTTCCCCATGACCTGCAGCTCACCTGCATTCCACAAGTTTGTAAACAGCAGTTTCGGTTAACAGTTTCCAAAGACCCCTTCCTCGTGACCCTTACTCAACTCCTGCCCTAGTAGTTTCAAGACCCCCCAGGCCCTGTTTGCACAACCAGCTTCCCTACCTCTCAGACTATAAGAAGCCCCTACCCTCCTCCCTCAGTGCGACTTCCTCAGCCCACGCCTTTGGACGGAGGAACCTCACCCGCAAGCCCTAATAAAAGGCTATTCTCACTGCCATTTGCCTTGTGTCTTCATTCCCAGTTCGGCTCCAGCCTCAGTTTACCTTTACAAAAGTATCTTTCATTTTTAAAAAATGGTAAAGTGTCCAACTCACAGTTAATCTTTCTTAGACTCAAACAAGAGAGGGACCTCAGAAAAATCTTGGCGGTGTCAACGCAGATTGTCTCTTGATAAAAGAAAAACTTCACCCGAGTTAAATCTAAACGAGTTTCATTGAGCAAGGAATGACTTGCGAAACGGGCAGCCCCCAGAATCACAGCTGATTCACAGATACTCCAGGGGTGCCTCGTGGTCAGAGCAAATTTATAGACAAAACAGGTAAAGTGACGAACAAGAATTGGAAGTGAGGTACAGAAACAGTGAGACTATTTAAGGCTCAGCATTTGCTTCATTTGAAGGCAGTTTGAACATTCAACAGTCTATGAGAGGGTAAAGCATGGCTGCTGGGATTGGCCAGCACTCAGCTGTTGCTACGGGTGCATACTATTAAGTTAGGTTTTCAATTTTGTCTGTTAAGCTAGGTTACAGTTCATCTACAAGGACTCAAATACAGAAGTACAGAGGCCTTCTCAGGTCATATTTAGTTTGCTTTAACACCCTACAGATGTAAATCTCCCCCGTAAAAGATAGCTTTTCAGCTATTTTTGTATTTCCAGCCCTTTTGAATGGTCATCATAAAATATGTCAAAAAACTATATTTTGGGGAAAAAGTATTTTGGTTTCCTTCAAAACAAATTTCTAAATTCAGGTATAAAAGAGAAACATTGCTACACATCTTTTAGAAATTAAAAGGACTTAGTGCATATTAGGAACAACTTCATGCCAACAAGTAGACATTTTAGACAAAATGGAAAATTTTTTAGAAATACACAAAGTACTAAAACGCACTCAAGAAGAAATAGAAAATGTGAATCGGCCGGGCACAGTCGCTCACGCCTGTAATCCCAGCACTTTGGGAGGCCAAGATGGGCGGATCATGAGGTCAGGAGATTGAGACCATCCTGGCTAACATGGGGAAACCCCGACTCTACTAAAAATACAAAAAAAAAAAATTAGCCGGGCCCAGTGGCGGGCACCTGTAGTCCCAGCTACTAGGGAGACTGAGGCAGGAGAAGGACGTGAACCTGGGAGGTGGAGCTTGCAGCAAGCCGAGATCACGCCACCACACTCCCGCCTGAGCGACAGAGCAAGACTCTGTCTCAAACAAACAAACAAAAAAAGAAAATGTGAATCAATTTATAACAAGTAAAGACACTGAGTTAATAACTAAAAATATTCCCACAATGAAAAGCTCAGGCTCAGGTGACCTCACTAGTGAATTCTATCAAATAAAATAGAGACAATACAAATACTTCACGAATTCTTTCAGAAACCAGAGAAGAAAGAACACTTTCATACTCAATCTCTGAGGCCAGGATTTCCTTGATAGTAAAGTCAAACAAAAACATAACAAACCACAGACAAATATCCCCCATAAATATGTGTTACAAATACTCTTAATGAAAGATCAGCACATCAAATCCAGTAACATATAAAAAGGGTTATACACCATGACCTAGTGGGATTTATGTCATAAACACAAAATGGTTTAACATCTGAAAATCAACTAATGCAATACACAAAGGACAAAATACATAATACAAAAAGGATGAAAGCAATGGTGATCTCACTAGATATGGTAAAAAGAAAATAAAATTTCAGGACCTTCCAAATTTTTTATGTCATGGAGAAATGTCAAGCCCTGGAAACTGACACCAGGTAACATGGCTGTTTTTCTTCTCTGGTGCATAATTGTTGCTTTCTGATCTTTGTGTTGAGATTTTATATATTAACTTGACCCTTTACTCTTTAGTCAGAGTATATGACATTGGAAAATAGAGACACTTGTGATTGTTACCTATTTACAACAGAATGTCAAGAAATTCCTTTAGAGTATAATCAATAGTAGCCAATCAAATCTTATATCTGTATATTGCCCTTTGTATGGAAAATGTAATTCTGTTCAGCACCTCCCTTTTTGCCTGTACAAATTATCTTCATCTTCCTGCACACTAGGAGCACTGTTTACCATTGTTTGGCACAGGTCTGCTCCCCAGATGGTCAACCTCACACTTTGCACTTAAATAAATGCTTTTTAACTGGCTCCTGTGCCTTTTGATTATTTTAGGCTGACAATACAGAAAATTAATTTTTTAAAATCCAATGCACATGAAGATTAAAAGGACTCAGAAGGTATGAATACAACAGCAAAGACACTGAATCTATCCAGGTGTTCATCAGTGGCAGACTGGATAAAGGAAAAGTGGTACATATATACCATGGAATACTATGCAGCCATAAAAAAGAAAAACTTCATGTCTTTTCCACCAGCTTCTACTTCTAGGGAGGCCTCAGGAAACGTATAATCGTGGTAGAAGGTGAAGGGAAAGGAGACACATCTCACATGGCTGGAGCAGGAGGTGGGAGGGAGGTTTTACACACACACTTTGAAATAATCAGATTTCATGAGAAGTTATCATAAGAACAGCACCAAAGGGATGGTGCTAAACCACTCATGAAGAATTCACCCCCATGATCCAACATTGGGGATTACAATTCAACATGAGATTTGATGGGGACATAGAATCAAACCATATCACTAGAATACATAAATAACTCATACAACAAAATAATAAGAAAACAGCCAAATTTTAAAATGGGCAAAATATAGTAAAAGAAATCAGCTGCAAAACTCTAATATTGTATACTTTATTAAATAAAATATTAAGGAGTAGCAAACTTACAGACAATGAAAGAGATTTATGGTTGTTTAACCCCGGAGATAGAGGAGGAAGGAAACTAACTACAATTGGGAGCAAGAGAATTTGGAAGGATGATAAAAATGTTCTAAAATTTAATTGTGATAATGTTTTAAAAAACTTCATAAATTTATTAAAAATAGAAAAAGAATATTCTGATAGTTTATGAGAATGTAAGAAATAAATGGAGTTAAACAATAAATCAATCTAGACTTATGCAAGGACAGCAGGGAATGTTTGGAAACAAATTATTTTCCCACATTCTATAATGTTTTTCTCAACAAGTTCAGAATGTGACCCAGAAACTCTCAACTTTCTTCAAAATACAATTTTGGATTTGTCAATGATGAATTCACCTAAAACCACATTGATACGGTTATATTTACATAAATGAAAATGTGCTGTTTATGGTGACCTTGAATTAGAAGTGCAAAATCAAAGAAGAATTCATGGATTTTTTAAAATGATGTATGTTTCTTTTCTCTATGGCAGTTTATAGATTTCTCATTTGAAATATCATAGGATATCAAGCTAATATCTAATTGGAAGTAAATCTTGCTCATAAACAAGTTATTGCTTCTTGCATTTTATCCCTCCTAGCTCTGCATTTCTATAGCACAAGAACTTATCACTGGTTAAAACACACATATACACACAGGAGAGCATACTCACATCCGTCTATTTCCTCACATTGGTAATAGTCCAGATATTTAATTTGTTTTATTCATTCTATGTACCAAATGCAAAGAAGCTACATTTACATCAAAATTGCAATTCAAAGAGGCATACACAATGTAAAATAACCAATTTTTCTCAATTAGATTGTCAAAAAAAGGAACAGAAGTTATGTTAAATTCCACAACAACCACTTATTTTACAATGATCTTTGGCAGGCTTGATTGTGCACTTGGAAATAGCTTTGTGCATGGAAATAAAATTAGATATTGCCTTCTTTTGACTCAGGTGGAAGAATTAGGGAAATTTAAATTGTGCCAAAATTAACAGGGAATTTAAGACATCCATAGTTGATTTTTTATATCCAGCTAGGAAGCCAATCTATCTCTAAGAAAGACCCAAAAGTAAATTGAAACACTTCCCGAAATCATGGTTAATTATTTTTGACACTAAGTTGTCAAGCTATAAGACTGGATAATTATGAAAACTCAGAATGATTATATAACAAACTGAAGTAAGAAGTTATGTTTAAATTTTTAAAAAATGCAACAGGCCCAGGAAGACAAGGCATTGTCTTTTGTGCTTAAGATAGGAAGAGACTGGAACTGAGGCCTTAGAAAGACTGATATGAAGTCCAAGGAAACGGGATGTAAATGTAATATTTTCTAACAAGCAGAAGTTTACACAAGTTGGAGTTCTAGGGAAGACCTCTCCTGTAATTTGTTTTGGCAGATTGCATTAGGACTCCTGGATGACTTCCATGTCATTCATACATCCTCAAATTTGGAAAACTGCCAAACAAAAAATCAATCATTTTTGTTTAATTTTTATATCCAACTACTGAATGAGCACCAAAAAAAGTTATTTAAACTAGAGCCAAAATGTGTAAATGGTTGTCCTATCTTCAAGCCAAACTCGTTCTCATTGCATTCATAAGCATTAGAGCTATTCATTAAGACTACATTCAAAACAGACGAAAAAGGTCACTATGCAATGATAAAAAAATACCATTTCGGTAAGAAGATACAGCAATTATAAGTATATATGCACCCAACATCAGAGTAATCTGATATATAAAGCAAATATTATATCTAAACGGAGAGATAGACTCCACTACAATAATAGCTGAGGACTTCAACACTCTGCTCACAGCAATAAAGAGATCATCCAGGCAGAATATCAACAAAGAAACACTGGATTTCTAGGCAAGTATAGGTACAGAATTAATTTTTTAAAAAAGAGAGACATTGGATTTAAACTTCACTTTAGACCAAATGGTCCTAGCAGATATTAATGCAACATTTTATCCAATAGTTAAAGAATACATATTGTTCTCATCAAAACATTGAACATTCTCCAGGATACACTACATATTATGCCACAAAACAAGTCTCAACAAATTTACAAGAACTGAAATCGCATCAAGTATCTTTTCTGACCACAATACAATAAAACCAGATATCAATAACTAGAGGAACTTTCAAAACTGTGCAGATACATGAAAATTAAGCAACATGCTCCTGAATGACCACTGGGTCAATGAAGAAATTAAGAAGTAAATTAAAAATATCTTGAAACAAATGAAAATAAAAACACAATATACAAAAACCTAAGGAATACAGCAAAGTAGTATTAAGAGGGATGTTTAGAGCAATAAATGCTTACATCAAGAGAGTTTTAAAAGTGGATACAACCTAAATGTCCATCAGCTGATGAATGGATACACAAAATATACCACAAAAGTGGTATATCAATACAAAGAAATATTATTTGGCAATAAATAGGAACGAGGTGTTGATACATGCAACATGAATGAATCTTAAAAGACATTTTGCTAAGTGAAAGAAGCCAGTCACAAAATATCACAGATTGCATGATTCCATTTATATGAAATGTTCAGAACAGGCAAATCTATAGAGTCAGAAAGTAGATTAGTGTTTGCCTCAGACTTGTGAGTATGCAAAAAAAATGGCCTATGACTGCTAAAAGGGTACAGGACTTCTTTTTGTTGTGATGAAAATATCCTAAACTTGATGATGGTTATAGGTTCACAATCTTGTGAATATACTGAAAAGCACTGAATTGTACAATTTAAATGGGTGAAATGTATTATTCTATGATCTGAATGTTTGGGTCACTCCCCAAAATTCACATGTGAAAATCCTAACCCCTAAGGTGTTGGTATTAGCAGATGAGGCCTTTTGGAAAGTGAGTATATCATGAGGGCAGAGTCATCACGAATAGGATTAGTGCCTTATAAACTAGGCCCAAGGGAGCTCCTTGGCCCTTTCAGCCATGTGAGGTTACAATGAGAAGACATCCACTTACGAAAGAAACAAAGACAATAAATTGTTTGGCTCATTCATCTTGAACTTCTAAGCCTCCAGAACTATGAGAAATACTTTTTTTTTTTTTTTTTTTTTGCAGTTTATAAGCTTCTCAGTCTAAAGTATTGTGTTATAGTAGCCCCAGTAGACTTACTGGGCAATATCTAATCTTATAGCTTGACAACTTAGTGTCAAAAATAATTAACCATGATTTGGGGAAGTGTTTCAATTTACTTTTGGGTCTTTCTTAGAGATAGATTGGCTTCCTAGCTGGATATAAAAAATCAACTACGGATGTCTTAAATTCCCTGTTAATTTTGGCACAATTTAAATTTCCCTAATTCTTCCACCTGAGTCAAAAGAAGGCAATATCTAATTTTACACACTGAGCACCCTTTATTCAAAATGCTTGGGGCCAGAGCATTTCAGATTTAAGATTATTTTGGATTTCAGAATATTTGCAATATACTTATAGTTGAACACCCCTAATCTGAAAATAAGAGAAATCCAAAATTTGAAGTGCTCCAATGAGCATTTCCTTTGAGTGTCATGGCAGCACCCACCAAGTTTTTGAATATTTTGAATTTTGGTTTTTTGGATTAGGAATACTCAACCTGTATGTGGGTTAATTCTTAACCAAGCTGTTTAAAAGTTATTCTAAACTTCAGCCCATTCATTCATTTGACATATTTTAAGGCTCCCATTTTCCAAATACTGGTTAGTCTATGGGAATACAGAGTGACAATCTATGCCCCATTGAATGTTCAACTAATGAGAGAAACAGAAAAGCATCACATTTATTCTTGTGAAATGAAGATACACCATAAATGCTGTGATCCAGCAAGCACAGAGTGCAGTTGGAACACAAGAGAACTTCATACACTTAGTCCAGCCTGGGGATGAGAGGTCAGGGACACAGGCTCCTAAATAGGGAAACATCTACATGGGTCCCAGGGCATGCTGAACATAAGAAAGACAGAAAAGGCTTATCAAAGAGTTGGAGGATGATGTGCAAAGACAGGAAGAAATGAGACTGCAAGACTCATTCTGAAGACTGGATATGCCTAGGACAGTGGGTTCAAAGATGCGAAGGGTGGCACATGAAGACTGAGATAGAGTTGGAAATATAATAGATTTTGTATGCCAACATACATTTGTATTACAATAGATTTTGTACTAACTAGTAGGCAATAGAAAAATCACTGTTTGGTTTGAATTTGGAGAAAAGAGAGATGATAGGGTCTGCATTTTTAGAATATCATTTTGGTTGCAAAATCTAGAGATTTTGTCATATAAGGTACATTTGAAAGGCAACACACACTGCAATCCAACTAAGGCAATGGTAAGGGAGACCAAGGGAAAATGATAGGTCTGAAAGACGTTTATAAGATGGAATTGATTTGATGTGCCAAACAATTACATATAACTATTAAGGATGAGGAAGGAACCGGGATTATCCCCATGTTTTTGACTTTGGAACTACATTAGCTTGTGATACCCCTTTCATCATGATAACGGCTACTGGAAGAAGGTTAAATTAGGAAGAATGGGAAAATGAAGTTTAGCTGAGAACTTACTGTGATTAAAATGCCTGAGGAATGTCATAGTGGATATGTCCAGAAATCAGGGGAATATAAGGAAATGGAAATCAGGAGAAAGATCTTTCAAGAGAAATGAATGTGACATATGGCCATTGAACTTAGGAATTGGAAAAAACATTGATAGAAAAGTTATACCATGAAAGCAGAGAATAAAACCAAACTTAAGGCTTAAATACTCAGCTTTTGCACTCATTATTTCTGTTCTATGAGCAAGGCAAGATAATGCCCTGAACTTCAGGTTGCTTGTCTCTAAAGCCTCATAAAGAAAGAAATTAGGGAAGTAAACAATGTATAACTATTGGAATAGTGCCCAATACATAAATGCTAGTTCAGTTCTTCTTTTCCCTTTTATAGTGAGCATTCATTCATTCATTTAATACTTTTGAGCTTTACAATGTGTCAGCAATGTTCTAGGTGGGTATTAAAGCTGATAGATAGTTCCTACCTCCTTATAGCCATGGTGATGGGAAAGTAAATTAGGTGGGTGAATTAGCATCCTAAGCAATAGTGATTTGACCTATGGGTACCATAAGGGACCCAGGCACGGCTGATAACATACTGAAATTGATAAATAGATCTTTGGGGGATAAAAGTTTCCATTTTCATTTCATTTTCTAAGCTGAGGCTGCCAGTTAACATCTTGGTCACCTGGAGGCAGTTCCATCTGATTTGTGAGAGTGTTACCTCACAAGATTATCCAGAGATGGGTAGAGAGACAGAGAACTGGTGATATCATTTGAGCTGATAGAACCTATCATAACTGAAGTGTGGTCATGACTGGACTTCCTAGTTAAATCAGGCAATATATGCTGCCCCTACATATTTTTGCTTTGGGTAGCTTCATTGATTATACCACTTGCAACTGAAAGAGCTCTGACTAATATAACTTTCTGAACTCCCATAAAGGTAGTTTGTCCTCTGAAGCCTTTTGTCTATAGGAATATTATGGCCATCAAAGGCATTCTACCCTTTAGAACAGATCTCTCGAGGACAAATACAATTCCTGATTACCTTAAGACATGGTCTCGTGTATCCAGAAGCTACTGAATATGGAGTTGTTTTGACACACCATCGAATGTTTACAGTGGGTCAGGAGCCAAATACTATGTCATATAGCAGGATAACATTCTCTACATTTAGAAACTTACAGCAAACTGTGAAAAAGAGTAAATACTTTTGGGAGACCAGCAAGAATAAATGCGAAGAAGAAAGCTTCAGCACTTAGATTGAGATACTAACCTCCTCTTTATGAAATCTTTTCTCTGCAAAGATTGACTTTGCAGTCATGACATCAACATATCTAACAATCATCTATTACATGGAATGAAGTACAAATGGAACAATTCACAGTTCAGAAAACATACAAACATAGGCAGGTGAACATTTTATGATGACAGCATCGCTTTTTGTAAAGCACAAGCTTTGGTATAAGAAGATTCCATCTAGAATTGTGAAAAGAAAATATTTATAATTATTGACCCAAAACACACATCTTCAGAGGCTTCACTTGCAAAGAGCTTATCAAATGTGCAATTTTATTAGATGTCTTTTTTTTTCTTTCTAAAGGTATTTATTAATTTGCTGCTCACATAAATAGTGCAAGTTCATCGTGGAAAAACTGGAAAAGACAGACAAAGCCAAAATAACATTTAGTCATCCAAACAAACTTAGTTAACCATTATTATTAGTTTGATGGTGGTGCTTGTGGTGGGATATCTGTATGTATTTACATAAACTGATCCTGCTTTTATTATTTAGTAATATATCATGAAGATTTTAATGTCTTTACATATAAATATATGTAGTTCACATACTTATATAAATAACCATATAGTACTCTAACCTACAACATCTACATAGTATTCCAAGGTACAAATGCTTTATAATTTATTTAACGTGTCTCCAAATATTAGACTTTTAACTATTTTCCTAAAATTAACTATCCATGGGCCAAAAGTAAATGAGCTTTTTTTTAAAGCTTTTTATATAGTTTGTCATATTATCCTTCATAAAACCTGTAACATTTTACATTCCCACTCATTAACAAGCAGGAGAAATCTTGTTTGCTCATATTCCAGCATTATTCTTTTTAAAATTATTACAAGTAATTTTTTTTTTTCTTCTTTGAAACAGATTCTCACTTGTCACCCAGGCTAGAGGGTAGTGGTGCAATCTTGGCTTGCTGCAACCTCCGCCTTCCAGGGTCAAGTGATTCTCGTGTCTCAGCCTCCCCAGTAACTGGGATTACAGGTGCCCACCACCACACCGAGCTAATTTTTGTATTTTTAGTAGAGATGGGGTTTCACCATGCCAGGCTGGTCTTGAACTCCTGGCCTCAAGTGATCCACCTGCCTTGACCTCCTAAAGTGCTGGGATTACAGGCATGAGCCACCACACCCAGCCAAAATTATTACAAGTAATTTCTGAATTGAAAATACTGATACAAAATAAACATGTAAATAAAAGTGTATAAGTTCTGTAATATTAATTTTCTGTGGAAATAAAGTTGATTCTTTAGAAAATCATGAAAATTAAGCCAAAGAGAAAACTATATTAAAAATATAATTTATAGGAAGTTGTGTTCTTGTAAATCATTTTTACACAAGTAACATCAATTCTTCTTCAGGATTATGTCAAATAGATGTGCTTTAAATGAATTATAATTGAAAACAAAATTGTTTATAAGGCCAGAGTTTCTCATGTGTACCATCAGAGCTTCCATCGAACTCATATTTTCTGTTAAAGGGTGCCTTTAGAACATAAAGATCTGTAGACTGGCACAAATAAAGAAAGAAATCTATAGCTTTTGAAGAAAATTGGAACTTGATTAGTTTTAATAACAGTGGCTTGGCATGAAAAGTTTGTAAGGAACAGGATGGAGAAAGAAGGCAGAATAGAAGCCTTACACTGTTTGTACCTTCCACAGGAATATCAAATTTTAACAACTATCTGCACACAGAAAAGAACCAAAAATCAAATGAGCAATCATAGTACCTGGTTTTAATATCATATTATTGAAAGAGGCATTGAGGAGGGTTGGAGATAGTCTTTAATTGCCAATGCCACCCTTTTCCCATTCACCAGCAGAAGCAGTGCAGAGAGAAACGTCTGCACTTTGGAAAGGGAGAGCGGTTAGTAGGAGACATCACACTGAACACAGTGTTGCCCTGTCATAGCAGAGGGTAAGGCCGTGCTGGACTCAGCCAGTGCCCATGCACTGAGACAGCATTTGGACCAGACCTAGCCAGAGGGGAATTGCCCATCCCATTGATCAGAACTCATGTTTCTCAGCAAGCCTCGCCACTGTAGGGCCAAAGTGTTCTGGGATCCTAGGTAAACTTGAAAGGCAATCTAGGCCTCAAGGAGTGCAATTCCTTGGCAACTTCTAGTGCTGGGCTGGCCTCACAGCCAGTGAACTAGGGTGGCACATAACCTTTGAAGACAGCACTAGGTTCTAAGAATGGGAGAAAGTGTTTCAAACTACCCATCTGACAAGGATTAATAACATGAAAAGAAACTCAAACAACTCTATAGGAAAAACCAATAATCCAATCAAAAAAGGGCAAAAGATGTGAATAGTAGACATACAAATGGCAAACGGGCATGTGAAAATGTGCTCAACATCATTGATCATCAGAGAAATGCAAGTCAGAACTACCATGAGATATCATCTCACCTACCTGAGTTACGATGGCTTCCATTCAAAAGGCAGGCAATCACAAATGCTGGAGACAACGTGGAGAAAAGGGAACCATGTACATTGTAGGTGGAAATGTAAGTTATTACAACCACTTGGAAGAATAGCTTGGAGTTTCCTCAAAAAACTAAAAATAGAGCTACCATATATGATCCAGCAATCCCACTGCTGGGTATATACCACAAGAAAGGACATCAGTATATTGAAGAGATATCTGCACTCTCATGTTTTTTGCAGCACTGTTCACAATATCCAAGATTATGAAGCAACTTAAGTGCTCATCAATAGGTAAATGGATAAAGAAAATGTCTTACTCATACACAATGAAACACTAATCAGCCATAAAAAAGAGTGAAATCCTGTCATTTGCAACCTGAATGGAATTGGAGGTCATTTTGTTAAGTAAAATAAGCGAGGCACAGAAAAACAAACATCGCATGTTCCCACTTATTTGTGGAATGTAAAAATCAAAACAATTGAACAGATGGAGATGGAGTTAGAGAATAGGAAGAGGGTTACCAGAGGCTGGGAAGGGCAGTATGAGGTGTGGGGAAGGTGGGGGTGCTTAATGGGTACAAAAAATGGTTTGAAAAAATTAATAATACCCAATATTTGATAACACAAAAGGTAACAATAGTCAAAATAATTTAATTGTATATTTTTTTAAAACTAAAAGAGTGAAATGGTTTGTAACACAATGAATACATTCTTGAGGAGATCATTTTCCATGGTGTTATTGTTACATATTGCATGCCTGTATCAAAACCTCTCATGTACCCCATAAATATGTACACTTACTATGTACCCACAAAAATTAAAATAAAACACTTGCTTAAAAGGTTTGCAAAGCCCATTAAAGTATAGCAGATAATAAGGAAATGTTTCACAGTATGACTTTTGTTTTAATGAAGACTCTTCCTTATAAATAAATTATTTTATATTAACCTTTATCATTTAGTTGTGGCCATTAATCCACATTTTATTTGTCATGTTTTAATACAATTTTATAGATTTAAAAAAAGAATTACACTTATAGAGGATATATTGATTATGATAGTATTTCTAAAGTATATTGCTATATCATAAGACACTCCACTTAAAATAGGATTTTGTGTCCAAAGTATGTTTGAGAAACACTGTTTATAATGCCCCTCTCTTTGAGATATGTAATACACACTGGTAAATTAAAAGGTCTAAGAAGTCATATAAATAAGAAATCCTGTTTTATTGTGTTTTAGTATCTCCCATACTTTCCAGGCAGGTTATGTACATCATGGTTTCCTCTGTGTTCCAAGTATCTATCTATTTATCTACCTATATAGCTAGAGAGAGAGAGACAATCTATATCAAATGTCGATAATGTAACCTATATAGAATATAAATATATAATAAAATATAAATATATAAAATAAATATATATAATATATGTGTGTA
>NW_016807049.1:2554045-2610739 GCF_001698545.2 Rhinopithecus bieti
TTTTTTTTTTTTTTTTTTTAACTACAGTCTGTATTTCTTTTGGCTTCACGCATTATATTGAGAAGACAATTATTTTTTCACTAAATTTCCTTCACTGGCTTTTTTTGGGGGGTCTATTTTTTTCTTACTGAGCCACTCTCATATAGTGAGTAGAGAATCCAGAATTACTGGTTTACTGAGAGTGACAGCAAAAAACTATTCTTGAGTTAATCATTCAGCCTCAAATAAAATAATGTGACATCTGTGATTTGCTTCAAAATAATAAAGGAGTAGAAAATCACAGTTATAGATAAAATAAGATTGCCTAAGACTTGACAATTTTTGAGGCTGAAAATGGAAACATAGGTGTTCATAATACCACCTATTTCTATATATTTTATATTTTTCATAATAAAACATTAAAAAGAATCCATCAGTGATAGTTAATTTTATGTGTCAACTTCCCTGAGCCATGGGGTGTCCAGTTATTTGGTCAAACATAATTCTGGGTGTTTCTGTTTATCTTTAGCTGTTCTGTGTGGTTACAAAGAAATATCTGAGAATCAGTAATTTATATTTAAAAAAAAAAAAAGCGATTTACTGAGTTCAAGGTTCGACAGGCTGAACAAGAAACATGGTGCCAGCATCTGCTCAGATTCTGGTAAGAGATTCTGTGCTGCACCAAAACATGGTGGAGAAGGTGAAAGGGGATACAGGCACATGCAAAGACAGACCAAACCCCAGGGGTCTCTTGGCTTCACAACAACCCACTCTCATGGGAACTAATCCATTTCCCAAGAACCAGTCCAGTCTCAAGAGCAAGAACTCACTCACTACTGCTAGAATAGCACCAAGCCATTTATAAGGGACCCGCCCTCTTTGACACAAACACCTTCAAATAGGCCTCACCCCCAACCCTGCCACACGGGGACTCACATTTCAACATGAGATTTGGTAGGGACAAACAAACATATCCAAACCATAGAATAATGTTTGAGATGAATTTAATATTTACATTAGTAGACTAAGTAAAGCAGATTGCCCTTCATAATGTAGATGGGCCTCATCTAATCAGTTAAAGGTCTGGAAACAACAAAAATTTGACCCTTCCATGATTAAGAGAGAATGCTACCTGACAGCCTTCAAACTGATTCACTGGCTTTTTGTGTGTCTTCAGGCTCAGACTGAAATGTTAGCTATTCCTGGACCATGAGCCTGCCAGACTTCAAACTGGAACTACACCATCAGCTCTCCTGAGCTTTCAGCACGTTTACATGCTTACTGCAGATCCTGAGACTTGTAAGCTTCCGTAATCACATGAGCCAATCAATTTCACATAATAAAACTCTCTCTTTCTCTCTCTCTCTCTCTCTGTATATATATGTACACACACACACACACACTTTTTTTTTTTTTTCTGGAGAACTCTGACTAATTCATCATCCAGGCTAACTGATTAGATTTCTAACAGGGTAAAATCTCAGACCCTTCACAGTCCTGACTTAACAGTCATAGGCAACATAGGGATTTAATGAGATCCTATTAGGTCTATATCAGTGGCCTCTAAAGCATCCTGTAAAAGACTATCTATTGTGGTGTGTGAACAAATATTAAAACTTCTATTTAAAATCATTTTTTCTCATCACTTTTAATTTCATTCTTTTAGGTTTTATAATTTATGTAATATATAGGGGGAGTAACAGGTTAATCATTTCAAAAATACATCTATTAACAGTGCACACTCAATTTTTTTAATCAGTGTGGCAGATGCTCAAAAAAAAGTTTATACAGCATTGCCCTAATTTATAGAAGTTGGATTTGTTTATTTTCCTGTTGTATCATTCTCAAATTATCTTTCCATCTAGTCTCTCGAAGCCTAAAATCTCTAGCTAGTCAGAATTTTGAATTCATTTACTGAAGCAGGCTGAATAAAAAAGATAGTGTAGGAAGGATGATACTGAAAGGCACAAACACTAATTGACACTTCAGCTTCTATTAGTTCAGCAGACTGAAAGGCTGTGCTTTGAGGAATCTAGTCACATAGCTATATATGGCATAATGTACAGAAGAGAAGGGAAAGGAGGTTCAGAAACCCGAGGACCTTTTCTGGAAGGCAGCTGATGTTTGGTTCTTGACAAGGCAGATCTTTGGGGCTCCTGAGGACACAGATAGAAGCTGTCTTGGGGTGACTACTAAAGCAAAGAGTCTCAGAAGGAAAGAATAATTGACCAGACTGAAACTTTGTTCATGTCACAGTTGACTAACTCCAGCTGTGGAAAAAGGATAGAAGCCACAGGAAGGGGTAGTAATTTTTTAATTTTAGGTAACATCTAATAAGTTATTATTTGCCATAAAAGTCATTGTTGGGAGATAATTCTCCATGAACAGCTTACATGGTCCAGGTCCTCTGAGCAAAAAACAGTCTTGGAAGCTAAAGACAGCATCTCTCTCCATATTAGAGGATAGAATTATTTCTTGGCCATTGTGATATAAACAGAGAGCACTCTTTTCTCCCAGTACATCATTCTAGAACGTAAAGGCCCCCCCACTTGTGCACAGAGAGCGATGTGCTTAGATCTCTGGGGCAGCAAGATGAGAGGAGAGAGAGAGAGAGAGAGAGAGAGAGAGAGAGAGAGAGAGACATCAGCAGTCCTACTTAAGATCGTAGTTCCTAAACTTCTACCTCCACCTTTCTACTGTGGTACCATCTGGTCTTCAATGCATCATTCTGTGGGGACTGGAGCTCAGGGAACCAGCACAAGATATTGCCCTGGCTGCTATTTTGTCATGAATAATAAACTCTGACTCAGCAACCTCATGTTTTTCATTAGTCAATGTGTATAAAACTGTGTCAGGCTAACTGATTAGATTTCTAATAGGGTAAAATCTCAGACCCTTCACAGTCCTGACTTAACAGTCATAGGCAACATAGGGACTTACTGAATTAATGAAGCTACCCAAGAAGTCTACTTTAAATTAGTTTTGCTTTAGCTGTACAAAGGAAGGTTTTCTTCATTTGTAATTATCTTTACCCTATTTAAGTAAAATTGTCCTAATGAATTCACTTCTGAATAGTATCCAACTGTTCATTTCAATTCTGTAATGTAAGGTGGTATTACAAGTCCTGCATAGTCCTTTGTAATTCCATCACTCATTTATTTCAACCATCTAAAAATAACAGTATTTAAAAATTAACAATAAAATATATCAATATGCCAAGCTCTGTGAAGGACTCTAGGGCGAATCAATAGCCAAGAAGACAAAGAGGATGTTTCTCCTCATGTTAAACAAGTATGATTGGTGTTATGAAGAAAAGAAGAAGGAGAGAGGGAAAAGGATTTTAAAATGTTCCAATCAGAGGCAAGAGCAAGTGTGAAGTCTCTAGGGAAGTAGCATGGAGGAAGGAAGGTACTTCCAAGGCACTAAAAGGTATCCAACCCCACCTGGGTAAAGGGAACACGGAAATGGGTACAGGTAAGCTGCAGGGGAAGGAAAAGGACAGATCATGGATCCTTAAAAAAGCCATATTAGGAATTTAGATACTTTGATTCAAGAAACATGAAAAAAACTTTGTAGAATCCTAAGATGGTAAGATACATAAAGAGATTTAAAGTTTCAATATTCTACCCTGTATGTTGGAGAATGATTTAGATGTTCACAAAACAAATGCAGAGAAAACCTTTAAACAATTCTCATGTGTACCAGGAATAATGAAAACACAATATATTTGAAAGAAGGGAAGTTCAGAACTAGGATAGACTGAGTCTGTGATTCATGGTTTGTAGAGCGGGAGACAGAGTTAAATCAAAGATGATCCCCAACTTTCAAACTTTGGAATCATTTACTGATGTTCTTAAACATAACGCCCTCTTCCTAGGGTACACAACCTCGCACCAGAATTCCCACCACAGTATCTTCACACTACCTTCCTGCATTTCTGAGATTAGCCACTGCCATGCCCCATCTCTATGACTGGACACCCACCAGTCGCATCTTTGACTCATCCTTGTTGAGTGCGCTCCTGAATTGAGATCTGTTATTAGCTCTTTTCTATCTTCATGCTGTGTCCACAGGGTTGAATGACCCCAGCAGGACCAAAACTGGACCAGCTGTGAGTGCTGTCCAAGGAGCAGGTTTGATCCCAGCTCCCAATTCCTCTTCACAGTGACTGTATCTTGCTTTCTGTTCTAAATAAATGTCCTGCCAATTTTAAAATAATTATGGCTGTACCTTTTCTTCCAAAAAAAATTTAATCTCCCAGTGAATTGAGATAGTTCCATCTCAACTTGTTCAAGAAATAAAATCACGTAAGAAAATAAATATACTCATTTCCTCTCTTTTTTTTCTTTCTTCTTTTAAAGAAATAAATCTATATGCTTTAAGACCTTGAAACAATCAGGTATAATTCCCTTTTCTGGGCTAAACCTAATTTGTTTCTTTTAATTTAAGCAATGAAAGGGAAATTTTAAGTGCCAAAAGAAAAGATCAGTCAAAAGATTTTCTACTGCCCCTTTATTCTCTACCTTAGGAAATAACTTTTTGAAGTTCCAGACTGCACTACAAAGATTTTGGCTGTCTACGTGTCTTTTGTTTTGTTTTGCTTTCAGAAATATATGCATATCTGGAAACTCCACTGTTGAAGCCGGTAAGAAAGGGGTCTTGCCAACAATTGGGCAACTGCCTCAAGACAGGAAGGTATTGAGACTCCTTTTATCACTTCTCCTGGGACAAAAGTAGTTAGCCATGGAAAGATCCTATGCCCAAATGCTTTACTTCTCTTGAAGGAGAGTGTTGCCTTCACAACATAAATATGTGACACTGGCTTAGTGGTTGGCTGGGAGGTAGCAGGTGGTGAGTAGTAAAGAAATTGGTATCAGAGGCTGAAACAATCATAATCCATGTTACACATTGTCAAATATTTAGTAGAAGTAACTTGAGGGAAATCATATGCCGTGTTTCCTACTTCTGGCTGTTTGGCTAAGTATTAAGAGAAAAAGATAAGTTCACAAAGAATCAGATAATACGCATGCAGAAATAAAAGAGAGTAAGAGTCCAGAATTTTGATCTTTGAAGGATTGGAAAAGCTGCTTCTGAATTTCAAACAGCAAGAGACGAGACTTCAAAAGACTTTCAGAGGCAAAGGTCCAATAAAACTTCTCAGTTGAATTAAACGACTCAAGCAAAGATTAGATGAAGGGTCTGAACCTCCCATTCTGGCCTAACAGCCCTAACCCACTGTTACCTTCAGAAAAAGAAATAAGTAGGCAGTCAAACAGAAACTGAAAGGGAAAGAAGAGGTGAGATGGAGAAAGAGAAAGAAAAATAGAGAGAGGAAGAGGAGAAAGGAAGAGAAGAACGGGGAAGGTGAGGGCTGAGAAGCAGAAGGGAAGGGAAGGAAAGGAAGGAGGAGGAAGAAAGAGAGGCCAGCTATTAGAGAGCTGGGTCTAGGAAAGAACATTAGGTGTGGTTACTGATAATGTAACTGACTAGAAGCAAATAGGTAAAGAATTTTCTCAGGGAATTATATTTGAAAGAAAACAAGAAAGCTGTTATCAAAAAAGCCCAAAACACAAGAAACAAAAATCTTAGACTATTCAAGGGTTAAAACAACTCTTACACTCCAACCCTTTACAAATGGGAAATAAGTTGCAAAATCTGTACAGTCCCTAAGGGGGAAGAGTCTCCAATGATCACCTCACATGTGTCCAAAGATGATGATAAACAAAAAAAAAAAAAAAAAAAAAAAAACTCACTCCACCCTCAGATGGCAGAGCTAGGAGACAATACAACAAAATGAAAAACAAAGAAACAAAAGCAAAGAAAACCAGGTAGTTCCTCTTGAGCCAGTGTCCAATCAAAGCAATGCTCTCACTTACTCACAGGACTGCAGAAAGACTATAGACCAATTAGACCAGTACTTCTTTGGAACGAGAGTTTTCATTTCAGTTATCCTACAGTTATTCCACTGTTGAGAGGATTGGGGAGGAGAAACCGATACCCTAATCCTTTGCTTTCATACCACACCTGAAGCAGCCAATTCTGCATCTGATGGACATAGACTTTGATCTGGATGAGATGATTAAGTGACAGTCTGCAGTTTGTTCCTTGTAAAGAGATGTCAATTGTGTTCTATGTATGGAAATAAGAATGAAAGAGCTGTTTAATTATCTGAAGGGCAGATTTGGCAGAACCTGGTCAAATGTTTATCAAACATATTTTCTCTTCTCCTTTTTCATGCATAGTTATACTGTGTTTTCAGCTTTGCTTGCAAACAGGATGGTCATGTGACTAAATTCTAGGTAGTACATTTGAGCAGAAAAGATGTGTACCTGTCCAAGTCTGTCCCATCAAAATACTGTGATCTATCCTCTTCCTCTTCTGTGGAAACCTTGGAGGGTGTGTCATAAAGATGGAGGCATCACAAAATAAAAAGGACCCCTTAAAACTGCATATAGCAAAGCAATACTGTGATCTATCCTCTTCCTCTTCTGTGGAAACCTTGGAGGGTGTGTCATAAAGATGGAGGCATCACAAAATAAAAAGGACCCCTTAAAACTGCATATAGCAAAGCAATACTGTGATCTATCCTCTTCCTCTTCTGTGGAAACCTTGGAGGGTGTGTCATAAAGATGGAGGCATCACAAAATAAAAAGGACCCCTTAAAACTGCATATAGCAAAGCAATACTGTGATCTATCCTCTTCCTCTTCTGTGGAAACCTTGGAGGGTGTGTCATAAAGATGGAGGCATCACAAAATAAAAAGGACCCCTTAAAACTGCATATAGCAAAGCTCCCCCACCCATTTACGCTGGACTAAAATTTGAGAAAACAATAAGCATTTTGTTATTTTTCATTGTTAAACCTATGAGATCTGACAGTTGTTTGTTACGGCATTTACCCCACCAGTATTAATTTAGAAATTCATCAGAAATGTGTCAGTGTTCAGAATCCCAAATGACAAACAAGCATTTTGTATTCCCTTTGTTCTAATAGATGTACTTACTTTTCTGTAAAAGCTACAGATCTCAGAGATCTCAGTGTGCATTATTTAAGAACAATAGACATCAGTAACAATTTGCTAATGCTATTCATTTCCACCCCCAAGAAAGGAAGGGGGGAATCACTTGTGTGATGAGCATTGGGATCATAAACAGAAATTGGACAAAGTTTTTCCCAGAGCGGAATATCTAATAAATGGATTACCCCATGACTGATGGACATGTTCTCCTTCCCAGATTAGATGATGGAATAGAAATAAAAACCAGCCATTTCAATACCACTCACCCAACACCCCTGTGCTAATCATGGACATATAGATCATTTAATGCTGTGATTTATTCTTGGCACAACTGGATAAGCCTTCTGATTAACAGAACGTTGATTATTCTATGTAAGTTTCCTACTTCAGACCGATTGAATGGTTTCCTCCTTATGTGAAGTTCTACAAATATCTGATCACTTTTCCATAACAAAAGATACACTGGCATGTAAAAACAATACTTTTATATCATTTATATCTCTACTTGATATTTATTTTAACAGAATTTTAAACAGCATATTTTAAATATCCGGGAAACAAAAAGTCTCAAAGTCCTGTTCTAAGAACCTGTTAGCCGAAATGATAAGCGAAAATGAAACAATTTTATTTTCGTAGAAAAGATATGATTATTCCTATAGAGAGAGAAAATTAGAATAAGCAAATGTTAAAGACAATGATTGTTGATTAAAATGGAACATATATACAATGAATATATACATAAGAATCTAGATAATAAAAGTTTGTTTACTTAAAAATAAATATGCTAAGATTAAAACATAAGCATCAATCATATCTTATGATGTCTTAATATTTTGTTGTTTGGTTTTGCCATGTAGACAAAATAATTGGAAGACTGAATTTTCATGTAGACATTCTGATCCTAACATAGCATACCACTGGTTGGTTAACTGCTATCTTTCAACTCTTCATATGTAAGAAATATTCTGACTTAATAAAATCTTTCTTCATTTGGAATAAGTAGATTTATAGACATAATACATTATTAATCTTATGATTAATTTATACTAGAAAAACTCAGATATTCAAATAATATTTTAAACTCAGGCATATTTGAAAGAGATTTAGAATTTTCATTCCCAGAGATCCAGATAAGTTTTTTTTAAGGACAAATACATTTTTTAGAATGCTTCATATCAGCATAAGCAAGTGAAGTTAGTTTCATATTTAAATTTATACCTCTACCTGGTCTCATTCTGTTTCCATTTTATAACCACTATACTATAACAATATGTTTTCAAGATATTGGTAATACTGTCATATTTTTGGAATGGTGCTTTACAGATGATTCAGTGAAAATAATTATTCTCTCTTCAGGAATTTACAGTTTAGCATTTCAAGTTGACAGTTTAGCATATAATCCTATAAGTAACTAATTCAATAGCTTTACATTCAAAATTGTTAGCGAAAGCTAAACTGTTCAATTTTAATATCTTTTAACATGTTTTTTACTTTTCCATATTATGCCTTTCCAATTAAAGTTTAAATAAAATTTCAAACTATGTTTTAAGACATTCATTCACAAAATTTATATAATATCTAAGGGCAAAAACTGGCACATTACCTCCTGAGGAAATTAATATAAGATATTCATTCACAAAACTTATTTAAATGTCTTCAAGGACAAAGACTGGTACATTATTTCCTGAGAAAATTACATATGTTAATTGAGGGCAGATATTAGCCCTTGATATTAATGGAAATTATTCATGCTTATTGTGCATGTAATCTCATCATTTGCAAGTCTTTTATTAGTGCATAAAAATAGAAATCTGAAAAGCCATGTTTTTCAAGTTAAATATTATTATATAGTAGAATCTTTTATATAAAGCTATAGATTTAAAAGTGATTATTATGTGGTCTCTCTTTTCCCATCTATCCCTTTGGTCTCCCTAATTAGTTATTTTTACCCTAGTAGTTATTTTTGGCCCTTCAACTAATATCTTATTGTCCCTGGTGGTATAAGAGAAGTCCACAATTGTAAAACAGAAAGAACAATTAGTATAATTTTGCTAAAATGACGTATTTCTCAGTTGAAATTTAAAACTATTTTATAGTTAAATCCTCTTGAGATTTCACTGAGACCTGTAGCAGATAATCACAATACCTGTTTGCAAAGCAGGACTAAAGAATGTCAAGAGTGGGATGTTTTAACAGCGTATTTTTGAAACAATTAGACAATGTTGAAGGAGACAATATGTGCGTTTAAGTCAGAGAATCTAGGGAGAGGGTGGATTTAGTAATTAATGTGAAATGTCAGAAATTCTAAGACACATAACTTGTTTTACTCATTTTCCCGTGATTTTGAGACTATGAATCACTTGAATATCTTAAGATCTGATCAGCAGTCTAAGATCACAACTCTGGAATTCACATCCTACCACAAAACAATGTGAGTTCCCTTCTCAAGGTATATCTCTCTGGTGGCACAAGCAGAGGACTGAGTAACATGGGCAATGCATGCAAAAGGCCAAGTGAGAGAATCCCTAGGAGTGATGTGCTGAATATTTCATTCTTCTCAATTGTAGTTAGCAAGTGTGTTTCAAGAGGGGATTAGTATTTGAGTCAGTAGACCGAGGACAGAAGATCCATCCTAATCAAAGTAGGCAGGCATCATCCAACCTACTGGAGCACACATTAAGCAATAAAAAGGGAGGAGGGCAAATTCTTTCTTTCTTCTTGAGCTGAGACACACGTCTTCTCCTGCTCTTGGCCAACGGAGCTCCTGGTTCTCAGACCTGTAGACTCCAGGACTTGCACCATTGGTTTCCATGGCTCTCAGGCTTTCAGACTCAGACTGAATTACACCACCAGGTTTCCTGGTTCTCCAGTCTACAGAGGGCATATTGTGAGACCTCATGGCCTCCACAATTGGGTAAGCCAATTCCCATAATAAATCTCTTATATATCTATAAGTGTATTAGAACAATCTCACACTGCTATAAAGAAATACCTGAGACTGGGTAATTTATAAAGAAAAGGGGTTTAATTGGCTCCTCGCTCTTCAGGCTCCTCGCTCTTCAGGCTGTACAGGAAGTGTGACTAGGGAGGCTTCAGGAAGATTACAATTATAGCAGAAAGCGAAGTGGAAGCAGACACATTTTATTACGTGGCCAGAGTAGGAGGAAGAGAGAGAAGCAGGTGGTGCCACACACTTTTAAACAACCCAATCTCATGAGCACTCACTCACTTTACAGGAGCAACACCGAGGGGAAATCTGTCCCCAGGATCCAGTCACCTTCCACCAGGCCCCACCTTCAACACTGAGGATTAAAATTTGACATGAGATTTGGGCAGGGACACAGACTCAAACCATATCACTAGGGATCCTATTGGTTGTGTTTCACTGGAAAACCCTGACTAATACAGACACTGGCATTCATTAGATGTCACTAAGCTGAGCATATTAAGATGTGGAAAACAGCATTTATTATACAAACATACTATAATTTCTTTTTAAAGTACTATTTTATTAATAAAAAGAGAGGGTTATTCATAAGGGGTCACATATGTAAACAACACCACAAGTCACGCTACCTCAAAGTGTCTAAAGAAAATAAATAGCACAAGAGTGTTTGCCCCATTTCACTAAAATCGATGCTGGAAACAGACGACTCAACATTTCAAAGCTGCTGATTCCCACAAATTGAAGCAATCCTCCCTGATAAATATTGGTTTGCTTTCTTTTATCATTTCTTTTTTCCAACAGGCAAAACAGCATTGTTTATCTTTGTCCAAATACTAGACTGCTCATGGACCAATAACAGCTTTTTTAGTTTTGGCAACAATCATTACTACATGATAATCCCTCCTCTATTCCCTCCTTTTTCTCAGCACAGTTACCAGCTGGCCCCAAGAGAAATGGTAGGAGACACACTTGAGAACATTTACTCAATTTTTAAAAAATTAACTCCAATTTCAATTTGAAAGAGGAAAGAAAATGTCCTATGTAAAGATAGGACATTTAAACCAGGCTAGAACAAATTCATTTTCACCTAGACTGAATTGGACTTTGTATCTACAAACTTTGGTAGTATGAGATACTAAAGCACCATCCAATGATGTTTAGGGTACTAACTAGTGAAATTAATGTGGATTTTTTAAAAGGAAAATGTCTTTGCTTATACAGGCTGCTACCCTCTTTGGTCATTTTTGTGAATTCTATAAGCCCCACCTGAAACCAGCCATATCTGGGGCATCTGAGTAGGGTTACCCCTGGGAGTGGTGGCAGAAGGTCATCAGGAACTCCATCTGTAGTGATATTAGAGATTGACTTAAGATTTGAGGATATCACCAAAAACTAAGGAAATAAAGGCCCTGCTTCTTCACTGCATTATTGAGGATTCAAACCTTGGTGAGAAATTGGAATTTCTTTTCCTGAAACAATTTAAAATGTTTGGCTTCAAACATCACCAACTCCAGTATTTTCCCTTCTAAAAACAAACCTAAAACGTGGCATGTTGGTTAAATGAAGGCAGGTTGATACTGTTGATGAATTTTCCTGTGGGATCCCAATCTGTCATTTTTTGTCACCAGTGTCTAAAGTGAACTTTAAAATGAAAATACAGATTTATTTACTCTCATTCCCATCCATCTTTATGGATTTCTTTGCCAAAAGGCTGCCTGAGAAGTTCTGGGTAAGTCCTCCTGCTCAAAAACTATCTCCCCAATTCTGTACCTGCCCATCATAAAACTTTGTTATTTTTTTTTTTTTTTAAGCAATGCTGGTCCATCTTTTCTCCTGCTAAAGGGGGGCACATGGAATATGGGCTTTGTTCATACTATGATAGAATTTTTTTTTTTTTTTTTTTGGAGACAGTCTTGCTCTGTAGCGGTGCGATCTGGGCTCACTGCAAGCTCCGCCTCCCAGGTTCACGCCATTCTCCTGCCTCAGCCTCCCGAGTAGCTGGGCCCACAGGCGCCCGCCACCACACCTGTCTAAGTTTTTGTATTTTTGGTAGAGACAGGGTTTCACTGTGTTGGCCAGGATGCTCTTGATCTCCTGACCTTGTGATTCGCCCGCCTCAGCCTCCCAAAGTGCTGGGATTACAGACTTGAGCCACTGTGCCCAGCCTATGATAGAATTTTAAAGAGCGACAGAAAAGAGAGCAGCAACTTACACAGTCACTGAAATGACAACATTCAATTATTTTGCCTTGGTTTTGACAGAACCTTGCAAAAAATGCAGTTCTTCCAGGAAGGCAAATCATGTCGACTAATTCTACTAAATACCTCCTCTCCAGGATCCTTGCTAGCTAGGCAAGGGTAAGATATATAGAAATGGAACCCAGGAAAATCAGATCTTGAAACTTCAGGGACTCCCAAGTGTCCAGAGGAGAAATAAAGTACTAGCTCAGAAACTGTGATAGCATCCAAACAACTTTCTTTAGAGTTGTACATAAAGAAAACTTGAACCTTTACCTGCAGCACCATCTAGAATGGTGATTCACATCTAAAGCACAACTTTCAACAGACAGTAGACAAACAGTCATCAATTTTTAAATATTATCTCCCAGCATTTTTTAAACCAGTGGCTAAAAATGAAATTAGTGACATTAAAATAATGAGATGGCAGCTGTTAACACCTAGTCTTTAGGAAAAAAAAATGTGAAATTAAATAAAATGACCTCATTCTGAATAATAATTTAATTCTGGAACACTTAACAGCATCATTTCTTTTATTTCCCATTAGGCCATTATTCAGGATCTTGGCAGAATGGACAAATAGATAAGAGGTGGTTAAGCATAAATTTAGAATTATTCCCATTTAATTTTAGCAAATGATTTTTTCGTATCTTATGAAAGGCTATTTAAACGGGCTGGAAATACTTGATTTTTAAACGCTAAAACGTATTACTTAAAGTCTTTGTTACTCAATATATTGTACTTCATTTTATAATATTTCAGGTTCAATTTTAATGAATTAGTATCTCTGATAAAGTACAGTCATGTGCCGCATAATGACATTTCCGTCAGCAATGGGCCACATATACAGCAGTGATCACATAAGATTATAATACTGTATTGTTACTGCACCTTTTCTATGTTTAGATATGTTTCTATGTTTAGATACGTAAATACTTACCATTGTGTTACAGTTGCCTGTATTATTCAGTACAGTCATGTGCTGCATGGGTTTATAACCTAGGAACAATTGGCTATACCATAGAGCCGAGGTGTGGAGTAGGCTGCATGATCTACCTTTGTGGAAGTTCACTCTAGAATGGCCCCATAATAACAAAAATGCCTAATGTTGCATTTCCCAGAACATATCCCTGTCATTAAGCAAGACTTGAGTGTACATTCCGTTTATAGAGTCAAAGGTGGGTCACGTAATCTATATTCCCTTCAGGCCTTTTGTCTCATTTGCATTGAGAATTGGGAAATTCTTCTCTGTCTCTATGTTCTTTTCCTAATCCTTCCTTCCTTATCATCACAATTACCAGAGGTGCCCCCTATGCAGGGAAATGAACTAGACAAACGGTTTGGATGCTCCAATCAGTGGAGGCACCCAAACAGCCAGGCCGCATGCTGAAGAAGTAGAAACTATTCTTACCACTTTTTCCAGATGGAAAAGACTACATTTCCCAATATGAGGTGGTTTTATTTTCAGCTGTATTAATGTATTTACTCAAAAGAACTGCATTCCTCCCTCATTCATTAAACAACTAGTTATTGAATTTTTACTGTGTGGTAAAAACATAAGGGATCGGATAGGATCCCTATCTGGTGGGATCAGATAGGATCCCACCATCCTGGAGCCAGATTTACCATCTAATCAAAGTTCTGCTTCCAACTCATCTCCTTCTCTACATTTCTCCCCTCTAAGAATCTCCTAACCCAGACACTACTGAAACAATCATCCTTGTGCTAAGTTGATTATTTTTAACCTGAACCAACTTTCTTAGATAATTTCCTGGCTCCATTCTGGCTTTTCTGAATTTCAAAGAGTTACATTAATAAATTTAATTAACATCCTCTTGAGTCCCTACATTCTTCTTATGACCAGAGATAGTATTATTCCTCTAGCATCAGGAGTACAAAGTAATATCTTTAATACCACTTGGCACTCACTGTTGCAAAGGGAAATCTCATTCCACAATTCCCTTAAGAAGCTTCTAAATTTTATTTCATGAGAAATTATGATGAAGTATCTTACAGAGTTTTTCAAGATGAACTTCAGTTTTCAAATTAACAATTTCCCTTAGAACACTGTGGCTTTGTTAAAATTTTAGGTTGGTTACTTTAAAATAGACCTACTCCTGTCAAAAATGCTCTGGTGGGAGGCGAGGAATAGCACTGAAGTGAGAAAGAGTGCATTTTATAGTGACAGCTCCACAATTCTTCAATGTTGTAGGTGAAATAATTAAATTGAGACTCAAGCCTACTCTAATCTAGGCATATTTTTATATCAGTCACTCACTAAATTATCCCAGTCCCAAAGGACCTATTCCAGGGAAATAAATGCCACCCAAGCTACAATCTGGATGGGAAAACAAAATTTGGCACTGCATTGCTAATAAATCAAAGGTTTTATCTCTTTCTCTCTCTTTCATCAAGGCAGAAATATTAGAAAATCGGTCTTATGAGATAAACACATTAAAGAGGTAACATAGAAATAAAACTGGGCCAGGAGTCAGGGTGATGGGTATCAGTGTATCAATGCCAGCTCTGCCACTTAGTTTTTGACCTTGGATGATTTACTTACCCTTTCTGGGCACAGAGTTCCTAATCTATAAATGTAGGTTAGTGATATCATCCTCATGGGATTGTAAAAAGGGTAAAAATGAGATAAAATACACAAAGTGCATAGCATAGGGCTTGGCACAGGTTTAGTTCTCAATCGGCATTTGTTTCTTCCCTCTTTTCTCTCTTCCTCCCTCTCTTCCTTGCTAGAGAATCCCATACAAGGCCAAGGAGACCCAGATTTTGGAGAGGCTCTAAGAAGTTGACCACTCCAGGAGGCTTCTGTCTGTCTATGAGATGGGGCAAGTTCTACAGACTATGTGAATGCTGCTGCCTGTTTGGTGTGATTTGACAGCTGCCAAAACATCTGCTGTGAGACAACGCGCACTTGACACTATGAGTAATGTTAGCCGTAGTAACTGTGCAGGATTATGCTATGGTTCTCATACTATTAGTTTGCCATCACTGAATGCTTTAAACCTAGCCTGAGATTAAACTATTATTCTCTCCATTGCTTAATTTCCTAATTTCCTCCTATTCAGCTCTCAGGAACTGCCTCTCTGGCTGCTACTTTCTCATGTTCCACGCAGGCCCTCTCTCATCTTCTTGAGTTCCAAACCCTGAAACCTAGTCTCTGTAGTTGAATCTGTGTCTAAACTCAGGATTTATCCATCTCCTGGACTTTGTCTTCTCATTATATTCCCATGACTTACACATATATTTCCCCAGCCTGCACCCTTTCCATAAGCATCAGCTAGTGTATCCAACTGCCTACTGCTTTGATGGGTCAAATAGAACTCCTGGTTTTCTCCCCCCATCTACTTCTTTGACTCAATGAATGGCACTAACATTCATTCAGTTGCTTGGATCAAATATCTAAGAACCAGCCACGATTTTGCTCAGCCTCCTCATTTTTGCTGCCCACTCCCCACCCCAACATCCAATCCACCAGGAACTTATGTTAGCTCCCTATTCAAAATATAGTGCAAATGTCACATCACCCAGCACCCAGCCCAAACCATGCTCATCTCTATAATCGTCTCCTAAATGGTCTCTCTGCTCCCAGTGTGATCTCTCTTTATTCTGCTCCACACCAAAGTAGCCAAAGTGATCTTTTACAACATAAGTCATGTTGCTCTCCTACTTAAAGTCCTCCACTGTTTTCCCATTAAACTTCCACCCAAGCCTATAAGGCCCTTCATTATCTGGCTTCTGTCTCCCTCTCTGATGTTCTTTGCTGCTCACTCTCCTACACTCCTTACCCTCCAGCCACACTGGCCTTCTTGGGAATCCTTCAGTGCCCCCTGCACTCTCCCTGCCCACAGCACCTCCACATTTGCCAATCCTCCTGCCTGAAAGCAGTTTCTCAGAGCATTACAGTATCTCACTCCCTTTCTTCTGACTATCTTATCTAAAGTTACTCTTGTACTCATCATATGATGACTCTCTTTCCTTTAGCTGCTTGATTTTCTTCACATTCTGACACTATCCAAAATGATTTTGTGTATGTGTCAATTTATCATCTGAATCCCACACTAGAAGGGAAACTCCTATGACAGAGATTTGATCTCTCATCTGCCCCATCTCCTTCTTGGCATATAATTGTAGTCACCCAATGGATTCTTTCTGCCCACTGCCCAGGCAAAACCAGTTCACTGAGAATGTGGTATTTCCATAAAGAAAGAGTTTAGTTAACACAAGGTAACCAAGATTGAAGTTATCACTCAAGTCAGTCTCCTCGAAGACTCAGGGGTTCAGGTTTCTCAAGGATAGTTTGGTGGGCAGGGTTCTAGGGCATGGAGAATGTTGATTGGTTGGGGATACAATCACAGGAGTGTGTAAACAGTCCTTGTGTGCCGAGTCCATCTCTGAATGGAGGCTCACAGAACCAGCTGAGTCACATGTCGTGAGTCCGGGTGGGGTTAATCAGTTACAAGAATGCAAAAGTTGGAAAAACATCGCCAAAGACCAATCTTAGCTTTTTCAATAGTGATGTTATCTATAGGAACGAATGGGGAATTCTCAAATCTTGTGACCTCTGGGCACATAACTCCTGAGTAGTAAGGAATTATAGAAACTATGCTGCCAGTTTAGCAGAATTCAGGCCTCTCCCATAACTCTGATCTGTGGCCTTTCATTAGTCTTACAAAGGCAGTTTCAGCCAGCGGAACAAGGAAAGGGTCGGTTTTCAGGAGATGCTAAGACATCCTTCCTTCAAAGTTAAAATATAAACTAAATTCCTCCCATGGTTAGCTTGGCCTATGCCAAAGAAGGAATGACAATAACCAGCCTGTGAGGCTAGAAATCAGAGTCAGCCATGCTAGGTTTCTCTCATTATCATAAACGTTGCAAAGGCAGTTTCATAAGTGCTCAAAAAAATTGTTTTTAATTAATACATCTATTCACTTAGTTACCTGACTTCTAAAGCAAATAGTATTTTAGTTCCTCTTTCTCTGTTTCCCTCATGTCAGCTTCATCACTCTTATTCATTCTATCTCTAAAGTTGCATCTCCACTTCTGCACCCACCACTTTGTCTTCACTGTTACCACCTAATCTAGACCCTCATCATTTCCCATCTGAACAATTACAGCAGACTTCTTTTTTTTTTTTTTTTTGAGACGGAGTCTCGCTCTGTCACCCAGGCTGGAGTGCTGTGGCCGGATCTCAGCTCACTGCAAGCTCCGCCTCCCGGGTTCACGCCATTCTCCTGCCTCAGCCTCCCGAGTAGCTGGGACTACAGGCGCCCGCCACCTCGCCCAGCTAGTTTTTTGTATTTTTTAGTAGAGACGGGGTTTCACCGTGTTAGCCAGGATGGTCTCGATCTCCTGACCTTGTGATCCGCCCGTCTCGGCCTCCCAAAGTGCTGGGATTACAGCAGACTTCTAACAGATTTTCTTAGTCCAGCTTTTTTCTATCCCTTGTTGCCTGTCAACCTTCTTCTTTCAATCTCTCTAGTTCATTAAGGTTCTTAGCTCTGGCCCAGAAGTACATCTAAGTCTAGAAGATTCTAGAACTCTCTCTGGAACCCATGTGATATAATTATATAATAAGAAATATATACTTTGGTCTTCATTCCCTGTCCCTGGCCAGAGCTTTTAAAACCCTTATAAATTCCTAAGTGATAAGAGTTCCTAAGTGATTAGAGCCATAAAGGTAAAAGCAGTATCTTTTGTTATTCATAACACGCCTCTTTCAACCACACCAGAATTTATGTTAATGAGGTGACCTTTAGAAAGCTCCTAAGGATGAGGGCTGGTTGTCAGGGGAAGTAACTGAGGGATTAGAGGGTTAGAACTTTCAGCCTCTAAACCCTAACCTCCAGGGAGAGGAGAGCATTGGACTGACTCAATCACTGTCAGCCAATGAGTTAATCAATCCCGAGCCTCTGGGTTGGTGAAGAGGTGGAGGTGCTGGGAGGGTGATGTGCCCAGAGACAGCATGGAAGCTCTGCACATACCTAGGTGTTCCCCATACTTTGCCCTGTGCATCTCTCTCATCTGGCTGTTCTTAAGCTGTACTTGTTTATAAGAAAACAGCAGTCTAGTAAGGAAAGTGTTTCTCTGAGGGCTATGAGCCATTCTTGGAACTGACTTAGGAGAGAGTTGTGAGAACCCCGATTTATAGCCAGTTGGTCCAAAGCACAGGGGACAACCCGGACTTGGGATTAGCATCTGAAGTGAGGTGAGGGGTTTTCTAATGGGACTGAGCCCTTTTAGGGGCTAAAGCAACTCTGTCTTGGATGCTAATCTGCCATGTTGACTTCTGATTAACCCCAGTTCTGGGAATACTGTAATATTTCTACTTTCATGTACTTACCATAAGTCCCACCCTCAGGTTGAAATAACTTTGATGTTATTATAAACAAATACTTACTGGAAATTCTGCCCTTAGGCAAATCTCCTGTGACATATAAGCCCTGGGTCAGGGGGTAACTGCATGGGGATCCACTATCTCATCCTGAGACAGTTTCTGCTCATAATTCTCTATTAAATGTTTCTTTCTGAAGAACTGAATTTGTCAGCCTCTTCCTTTGGTCTCTCAGCTCTCTCCACCTTTGGTCTCTTCATCTTACTGTGGAACAGCCCTGGACCTGTGAGATCCGACCCTATTTCCAGATACAGTGTAAGAATTAATTGTAGGACACACTGTTGGTATCCACAGAAAACTGGAGCAGTGCTTTGTGTGGGGAGAAAAACCTGCCTATCTGGTGTCAGAAGTGAAGTATTGGGAGCAGTGGTAGACAAGAAACTGGAGTTCTCCTTTCCTTTTTTTTTTTTGAGACTGAGTCTTGCTCTGTTACCCAGGCTGGATGGAGTGCAGTGGTGTGATCTCGGCTCACTGTAACCTCTGCCGCCTAGATTCAAGCAATTCTCCTGCCTTAGTCTCCTGAGTTGCTGGGACTACGGGTGTGCACCACCACGCCCGCCTAATTTTTTTATATTTCTAGTACAAATGGGGTTTCGCCATGTTGGCCAGGCTGGTCTTGAATTCCTAACCTCAAGCAATCCACCCACCTTGGCCTCCCAAAGTGTTGGGATTACAGGCCACCAGGCCTGGCCTAGAGTTCTCCTTTCAAGGGGACTATTTGGGTTTCAAATTCTAGTTTCCACACTTACTGTTTTGTTTTGTTTTCACCATGGGAAAATCAGTTGAAATATCTGAGCCTGTTTCCACATCTATATAATGGAGGTAATAATACCTATCCTGTACTATTGTTGTGAAGGTAAAATGAGTCATAAGAAGGATATAATAAGTTTAGATATGTACAACATTTAGGATAAGACACAGCACACAGTAAGCACTCAATACATGTTAGCTATTATTACAGCTGCTTCTGTCCTCCCACCTCAGCCTCCAGAGTATCTGGGACTACAGGCGTGTGACTCCATTTTTTTGGTAGGAACAGCATTTTACCATGTTGTCCAGGCTGGTGTTGACAACATGGTGAAACGCTGTCTCCACCAAAAAAAAAAAAAAAAAAAAAAAACGCGAAAATTCACTGGGCAAGCCATCACATGCCTGTAGTCCCAGCGACTCTGAATGCTGAGGTGGGAGGATTACCTGGGCCTGGGGAGGTAGAGGCTGCAGTGAGCCATGATCACGCCACTGCACTCCAACTTGGGTGACAGAGTGAGACCGTATCAAAAAAAAAGTTTTAAAACAAAGGAAAAGGCAAGGACTAGAGTAATTTATCTTTTAAAAAATATAGTGACTTGGGCAAAAGCCATAGAGAAGCTGTGTGCGCTATCCTGTTTTGTCTTCAAGGCATCTTTCCAGCGAGCTGCATGTCACCAAAGAGTCAGAGGCTTTGTGAAATTATGCTTGGCAAGCAGATGGGCAAATATGGCATCTCACATTTGTTACTTTGTCTGACATAAGCATGAGCACTGCATCCTTGTGTGGAGCACAGAGTGGGCTCAGACAACAGCTCTCCATCATCTTCCCCAGAGCACCAGATCAGGTCATTGTTTGGCATGCAGCAAGCAATGCATACATGTCTCTCAAGTAGATTCAGTGCAACAAATTTATTTGTCAACGTTTTTAAAAAATGCCTGAGCTTGTATTTATTCTCTAAAAGTGTTAAGCAATTTACAAAAGTGAAACTTTCTTGATGGGTTAAAGCCAGTGGTTGGAAGTCTGTATGTCAGTTTCAGGCAGCAAGGGAGTCTTTGTGAGCACATCTGCTATATACCAAGTGAGGACATTGATTTTAAATTTGACTCAGGATCTAGCATAAAGTTCTGAATCTTCATAATAAGCAAGCCCTGGAAAGATCTCATTTTTAAAGTGGTGAGAATAGGGACGTTTTGGACAGAATTGGAATTAGTGCTTCAACACCTGCCTAGCTCAAAGCATACCAGAGCTAAATTTTCCTGTGTGGTAAAGAGTAAAGCATGCCTTGGAAAGTTTTCATTGCTCATAGGGTAAATGAAACCACTTCCAGCCAAAGTAGGCCCAAGTTGCTGTCAGCCAAGAGCAAGGCAGTCTCCCACAGTGCACTCTCAGCCTTCCCAGTTAAAGAGTTTTATATCTTGACTCTTAACTTAAAGAGAGCAAAGAAAGATCCTCTATCCTCCTTACCTCTTGAAGAGATCCAAAAGGTGATCAAATATTAATGTTTGCTTTGCTTGGGGAGAGGTACTTTCCACCTTAAGGAGTAGAAAGTGAACATTTCTTAGGTTCTTCAGGTATGAATCACACTTATATGTAGAGTGCAGAGTGACTGAAAGCCCAGATGCTGCTGTCAGATGTCCAGACTCAAGAGCTCTGCCACCTAATACCTTTGTGACTCCACTTATATTATCTTCCACTATATTAACCTCTGTTAATGTATTAGTATATTTTCACACTGCTGATAAAGACATATCCAAGACTAGATAATTTATAAAGAAAAAGAGGTTTAATAGACTTACAGTTCCACATGGCTGGGAGGCCTCACAATTATGGCAGAAGGCAAAAGGCATGTCTTACATGGCGGCAGGCAAGAGAGAAGGAGAGCCAAGTGAAAGGGGTTTTCCCTTATAAAACCATCAGATCTCGTGAGACTTATTTACTACCATGAGAACAGTATGGGGGAAACTGCCCCCACCGATGATTCAATTATCTCCCATCAAGTCCCTCCCATAACACATGGGAATTATGGGAGTTACAATTCAAGATGAGATTTGGGTGGGGACACAGCCACACCATATCAATTAACCTCTCCCAAGAGCTATTATGTCTACAACGTGCACTTATAATTTCATGCTCTGCCTCATCTATTCCCCACACCAACCCTCACTTAAGGCTCACAACCAACTCTCTGATCCTGATGCAACTGACATTCCCATTTTACAGTTGAAAAAATGAGGCTTGGGGAGATTATGTTGTTTGCCCGGGGTGATGGCGCTTTTAAGTTGTAAAAGTGGAATCAGTCCCAGCTGGTCTGACATAACCCATATTATATATGGTGACCATTCTTCAAAGGTGTGCTAAAGAGCCCAACAGGGTTTCTGCGGGACAGGACTGTCAACAAAGATAAATGGACCACAGATAACAAAAGGAAAGTCAACAAACATAAAGTCAATTGAAGTCATCATACTTCATTAGTTTGGGGAGAAAATAACCCAACCAAAGTCTTAACATCTATCAGTCTGCCAAACAGAGTCAACCTGAAAGACTCAGGTCACACACTACCATAAGGTTGTAAGACATAGTCCTTATTCTTGCGTAGATGATAATCTAGTTGAAGAGATTACATATTGAATTCACAAATGCGAATTGATAGGCTGCAAGTCCCCTGTCTCATCACCAATGGGAGGCATAATGCATGAGCAGCCTATCATAGAGTTCATCAGGCAAGACTCAGAGAAACTGATGGGCATGCGCTCTTCAAAACATGAAATTGAACTGTATGGTTCCGATGTTAAATGCTATAGGAGTTTGGGGGAGATAAATGACATTCTTATAGAGCTAGGATTTGAACTGAGTCTTGAAAGAAGGAGATTTGGATAGATGAACAAGAGATTGACTGGTGTTCCAGAAAAAGGAAACCCATAATTGCAGCCATAGGAGCGGGAAGAAGTGCAATGTGTCTGAAACACTAAGGAGAGAAAAGGGGTAAAAAAGCCTATTTAAAAACATACATTGTTGTCAATGTGATTAAAGAGAATGTTCATAAATAATCAGTTACTAGTTAAGTGTAAAGTAGAGCTGTGTGGGTATTAATGTTTCCATTCAAAAAATAAGGTGAGAGTTGATGTAACATCTACAAGGGTATGCATCAAATTAGTGTTGCACTAGCATGAAAAACTGATTAGTTTAGCCTCTTTCATTGTCATTACATGACACATTCCTGGAAGTACATAAGATAGAGCACAATTAGACTCTTCAAATCAGGAAAAGGATAAAATAAACATCACAGAGTTAAATGTAACTCTAGTACATCAAACAGAAAAGCATCTAGCACAACATCTAGGATGTTACCATCGGGCTCTCTATCTTACAGGGTATCTGTATCTATCTACATATTTATCTCTCTATTTCTCTATTTGTATTTATATATAAACTATCTATCTTCTTTTTTTTTTTGAAACGGAGTCTCGCTCTATGGCCCAGGCTGGAGTGCAGGGGCCGCATCTCAGCTCACTGCAAGCTCCGCCTCCCGGGTTCACGCCATTCTCCTGCCTCAGCCTTCCGAGTAGCTGGGACTACAGGCGCCCGCCACCTCGCCCGGCTAGTTTTTTGTATTTTTTAGCAGAGACAGGGTTTCACCGTGTTAACCAGGATGGTCTCGATCTCCTGACCTCGTGATCCACCCTTCTCGGCCTCCCAAAGTGCTGGGATTACAGGCTTGAGCCACCGCACCCGGCATAAACTATCTATCTTTAAGAATCATCTCTAGTGTTCTTTTTGAAAGTTTATTCCTTTTATCTAAAAAGTAAGCTTTGTGTAAAAAAATTCACAGACCAGAACAAATTTGACACTAAATCACTGCTGTCATTTTCAGTATTTTTTCCTCTACCTTCTTAAATTTTTAACTCGAGCTACATGTTAGTCTAGAATCTTTGAAGACTTATTTTTAAAAAATACTCTTCATAATTAAGATGATGGAATTCTGAAAATATTTATCTCCCACTCATATAAACTCACACAATAGAAGAAAATGAAGTTTCATTACTTATATGGAAAGATTCTGACATAAGGTGGAAAGTTTACACAGATATTCTTTTTTTTTTAACTTTCCTCAGTTTCAGAATATAAATGATCTGTACATCACTGTTCATGCTGAAAGCTGAAATTCAGCTTAACANGACACTAAATCACTGCTGTCCATTTTCAGTATTTTTTCCTCTACCTTCTTAAATTTTTAACTCGAGCTACATGTTAGTCTAGAATCTTTGAAGACTTATTTTTAAAAAATACTCTTCATAATTAAGATGATGGAATTCTGAAAATATTTATCTCCCACTCATATAAACTCACACAATAGAAGAAAATGAAGTTTCATTACTTATATGGAAAGATTCTGACATAAGGTGGAAAGTTTACACAGATATTCTTTTTTTTTTAACTTTCCTCAGTTTCAGAATATAAATGATCTGTACATCACTGTTCATGCTGAAAGCTGAAATTCAGCTTAACAACTCACCATTTTCAAAGCACAGCTCATATGTAGGTTCTGTTTTAATTATGTATTTGTAATAGATTGAGGTTGGGACTGAGAAGCTGTTGATTATAAGAAAGAGGTAACGCTAGAATTCTATAATATTAATGGTGACATACCAGTTATTGGTTTTTGGTGAATTACAATGTGAGACTCTGTGCTAGTGCTTTATACACATTATTTGATTTTCACAAGATCCCTGTGTAATCAGATTTTATTTTTTTCTGACATTTTATACCAGGGAAACAGGCTTAGAGAGAGTCAGCAACGTGCCCAAGATCCTACATGATATTAAGTGGTAGAATTGTTACCTGGTGTAATGCCTACGTGACGTAGCTGAATTTCTACCCTGCCCTAACTCTGCTTATCTCTAAGCAACAAGACAACTGCGGTAAGAAGTTCCCTTTGTAATCAGACCAGGAGAGACTGGTTAGAAGCAAGAGGGCCGACCCTAGAACTTAAAGTATAATTAATAAATAAATAAATAAATAATAAAATAAAGTATAACACACACACACACAAAAAGACCTTAGACTTTGTTATGATTTCATTTCCACGCTAAATGACATTCCCACCAGCACCATGATCATTGACAATTGCCACAATAATGACTAGAAGAAGTCGTAACAAGACAAAAAGAAAGACGACACCGGTTCTGAGAACTTCACTGCCCATTTCCAGAAAAGACACAGGCATTCCTCCTTTTGCTGTTCACGTCCAACTTCTTCGTCAGAGAAACCTTACATTTTAACCCTCCCACCCTCGCTAGTTGAGAAGTTGATCTGTGAGCCACGCTTCCACTTCTCAATTCCACGGCCATCACATAAAGCCTGCACTGCTTGATACTCACTTGAAGTTTTGTGTATTGACTTCATGACACAGACAGGAAAGAATACTACCTTTGGGGAAAAGTTGACTCAGGCAGTAACAAAACAAGGATGCCATGAATGCCTCTAAAATGTAAAAATGTAAGACACACACCATGTTTAAGGGCTGCACACCTTCTAACTGGTAGACCACCCCCAAATCTCTTGACTATAAAATAATATCAATGGTTGCCTAAGATACATTGGCTTCTCTTTAAAAAGATATCGTTGTCAGAAAAGGGAAACAGATAAAATGCTTATTTCTAATATAAATTGAAGGACCTGGGCCATGCTTGAAAAAACTGAAAGAAGTTCTGGAAGCAGGGTGGGTGTTGAGTAGATTTAATAACTCTGAGAGCAAACAGAATAATCCCTATAAATGTCCAGTCCAGCATCCAAGTGAAAGAACTACAGGCCTGAAGGGATGGAGTTCTAGAAAATAGAGCTGAAAAGAAAGCCCAAACGCACACAGGCGGAAGAAGGCAGGGCCAGGACTTCATGCACTGAAGTTGCATAAAGCGTCACAGAGAACAGGTAAGAGGCAAGGATACATGATGCATTCAGAAGTGAGATTTAAAATGATGGAGAAGCAAGGTAGTTACTGAAATCTGCAGCCTGCTGCAAGGCAGGGCTTGAGCTGATTAGCTTGGGCCTGCCTGGTTTTCCTCCAGGAAGTTGGTTTGCTGATGTGGGAGACCATTGGAAGCAGTTGAGTGGAATGAATGAAGTAGGTTAGGATAGTTGTGAGCGCCAAGAGCCATAGAGGCAACTAGAGCTTCCAATCCCAATTCTGCCTCTGATAGACTATGCCACATTGAATTTTCCATTTCCTCGTCTGTAGAAATTGCCAGGATAATATTATATAATAATAATAGGGTTGTATGTGGATTAAATGGCATACTTCATGTAAATAACCTTTTTCATGTAGTATCATGTATATTAAATCTTTATGAAAATTAATACAGAAACATTTGGAGTTCCTATTTGAGAAGGCCATCATAACTGTAGGGTTATAGCTCTGGCTGATAATAGTTTATCTAAAAATATAATTTTATCTGAGCAAAAAGAAAAGGAGAGGGAGAGTAAAGCAGAAAAAAAAAGGGGCCAGGCACAGTGGCTCATGCCTGTAATCCTGGCACTTTCGGAGGCTTAAGTGGGAAGATGGCTTGAGGCCAGAAGTTCGAGACCAGCCTGGGCAACATAGTATGACCTCATCTCTACAAAAAATTGATAATAAAAAATTAGCCAAAAGCAGTGGTTCACACCTGTAATCCTAGCTTTTTGGGATGTGGAAACAGGAGAATCACTCGAGCCCAGGAGTTCAGAGCTGCAGTGAGCTATACTTGCACCACTGCACACCAGCCTGGGCAACAGAGCAAAACACTTTCTTAAAGAAGAAAAAAGAAAAAAGGCTGCAATTAATATGATAGTATCTATTTCTCTCAATACTGCTAAAATCTCTCTAACCCAGACTTCCTTGCAAAAGCATCTAAGTACTTTGCAGGAGAGCAATGTCCACCTAGAGTAATACAGTAATGCAGTACAGTAAGGGATACTGAGTCTCTAATCACATCTGTCTCCTTCCACTATGTATTCGTCCGTTTTTACACTGCTATAAAAAATACTACCAGAGACTGGGTAATTTACAAAGGAAAGAGGTTTAATTGACTCACAGTTCCACATGGCTGAGGAGGCCTCAGGAAACTTACAATCATAGTGGGAGAAGAAGAAGGTATGTCTTACATGGCAGCAAGCAAGGGAGACCATGTGAAGGAGGAACTGTTAAACACTTATGAAACCATCAGATCTCTTGAGAACTCATTCAGTATTACAAGAACAGCATGGGGGAAATCACTCTCATGATCCAATCACCATAGAAGTTTGCTGTCTCTGTCTCCAATTCTTAGCCAAATAGGCTACTAAATAACTACATTTTGCTTTAAATGAGACACGCTATTGATCCAGGGCTTCCCACCAGTAACCTGAAGTTCATGTACTTCGGTCAGGCCTGCAATTGCTAGCAAATACTGTTTATATGTACTTATGTGTGGCTTTTTCGGGATCCTTAGCTTTCATCAAGTTTCAAAAGGTTTTAGATAGAAGATTAAGAATGCTCTGTGAACCTTAGAACATCCTTTAAAGTGTTTTTAAAATAAAAAATTATATATATATTACTATTATACATATATATATATCTATATCATATATTTATGACATATATATATGTCACCCAGGCTGAAGCATAGTGGCATGGTCATGGCTCACTGCAGCCTCAAACTCCTGGGCTCAAACGATTCTTCCAGCTTGGCTTCCTGAGTTGCTGGTACTACAGGTGCATACCACTGGGCCAGCTACTTTTTAATTTTTTTATAGAGACAGGATCTTGCTATGTTGCCCAGGCTGGTCTTGAACTCCTGGCCACAAGTGATCCTCCCATGTTGGCCTCTCAAAGTGTTGAAATTATAGGCATGAGCTCCTGTGCCCAGCCTTTATCAATCAATCTTTATACTGTTTCTTCTGCCCTCTGATTTCTGATATCCTATATTGCAGCAGTTTTATAACTCATGGTCCATTTTCCAAGGTTGTCCTGGACAACACAGTAGTCAAGGAGCAAACATTGCTCAATGTCGGCAAGTAATCTTCATTCTAGCCCTTCTTATTTCACTTAAGAATGACTGTTCACCATTTCTGAAAAAGTAGACGTTCGAAATTTCACTCACAGAAAACAGTACCCAGTCACCACCTCTAAAAACATAGGGCTAGTTTTAATCATAACTCTATCTTTTCCAAATATTAGAATTCCTCTTTAATAGCCATAGTCTTCTCAAGTCATTAGGCTAACAAAACTCAATAAGGTTCATGGAATCTTGGTATTTTACTAGTGATGTTGCTAGTATGCTAAGATGAAAAAAGTAAGCTTTCCACCATCATGGGCACAGAAAAGCCTCTCTCCACAAGTGAACAACTGGCACAGTGATTTCCAGTTGTGCATATTGCTCACAACTTGGTAAGACCTGTAAGAACATTTATAAAGGAGCCAAAGAAAGGAACCTACATATATGATCTTTGCTTCCTACTTGGAGAACTGAGCCCTCAGAGGTCTTATCCTGGAATTTCTAAAATTCCCAGAACTGACCAACTATTATTTAAATCTTCCTTCAGGATCAAAATCTGGATGCTAGATATATCACTCTGATGGATGTGTCTTCCATGAGGATAAGTAGGAAGATCTAGTTCTGTATCATCCAATATGGTAGCCATTGGCTACATGTGGCTACTGGGCACTTGAATGTGGCTCATTTGAATTGAGGTGTGCTGTTAGTCTAGAAATCATACCAGGTTTGAAAGATTATGGGAAAAGAATGTAAAAAAAACTTTAAAAGCTTTATGTTAATTACATGTTGGAATTATAATCTTTTGGATACACTGAGTTAAATAAATTACATTATTAAGATTAATTTTACCTGTTTCTTTTAGCCTTTGTTTATGTGACTAATAGCAAATTTAAAAATATATATGTGACTCAAGTCATATTTCTCTTAGACAGTACTGACTACACTATTGTAGATTCTACATAACAAAATGGCTAGGCATTGAAGCTAGGCACTTCAAGTTCTGTCTGTAAACTATGCCTCAACCTCAGCACAGAAAGAAAACTAAAAGCATGCTGGGATATAAGGGAAACTCAACATGCCACCAAGAATGCAGAATGTTAGAAAGCAAAATAAAAGAGAAATATAAACCAAACTAATAAAATGCAATAGAGAAAAAGAAACCCCATCCCAAGCCCCTAGCTACATGTAATAAATGCAACTATGTAAGTTCTAGAAGAAAACATGGATGAATTTTTTATATAACCTGAGAGTAACGTACAGTTTTCTAATTATAACAAAAAATACAAATAAAAAAAGAAATGATTGATAAATTGCTTATATAAACAAGTTTAAATACTTTGGCACAAAACAAAAAAAAAAAAATAAGCACAGTTAAACGACAAATGATAAATTGGAATAAAGTGTTTGCAACATATATGACCAACAAACGTCTAATATCCCTAAAACACAAATAAGGATATGTAAAATTAAGAGAATACAGAAGATACTTTTTTAAATTTTTGGAATATAAAATGTATTTTATTTTATTTAACTTTTAAGTTCAAGGGTACAAGTGCAGGTTTAAGACACTTTCCATAGAAAAATGGAAAACAGACTAGAATAATTAACAAAAACTATGTAAAATGGTTCTCAGAAATATGAAAAAATGTTCAAATTATTTCATAGTATGAGAAATGGAAATTAAAACTACACAGAGGTATCATTCTTCACTAATAGGCAAAAACTCAAAATCATAACGATATCCTCTGTTGTCAAAAGGTAGAGAACCAAGCACTTGATGGGGTGCTGAATGGAGCTGCAAAACAAAACTTCCTCTGTGGAGGGGAACTGGTCCATATGTAACAAAGGTGCTTTCACGTTCAGTCTTGGACACTTATTCATTTTGGTGCTCAAATTGTTCTTGATTTAACCAGTTGGAACTCATTCAGACTTGCTCTGGTGTCGTTTTGTCATGCTCCTATCACTTTTGGAGCACTTTCTTACTTTCTATCACAAGATATTCAGGTTACCTCATATCTTTCCTATTCCAGGCCCAAAGTTAGGCATTTCCCAAGGAGAACTTGTTATTCCTCTAAGAATTTGCACTGAAAATACACCTTCAATAACACAAAATACCAATGAAGAAGGCCATTCATTACAGAAGTATTTGTTTTTTAAAAATACCGGAAACTACCCAAGTTAATAAACGTAAGAGAAGAATTGTAAAACCAGGTGTAAAAAAAAAAGAATAATAAATATCTCCATGAAATGATGAGTGATTTCTAGGATATACAGGATATCACTGAAGGGAAAAGAACAGAGATACCTGTGAAATAGGAAGGGCTATAGATCTTGGACAAAGAGATGGTTATCTCAGCTGAAAGCTAGTTGATTCATCAAAGACGAGATCCACCTGCTTCCTCATCCTGCCGCAGCCATCACAACCTAACCTAGGGCCAGGTACCCCTATAATCCCAGCACTTTGAGAGGCTGAGCCAGAAGGGTTACTTGAGGCCAGGGGTTTGAGAACAGCCTAATCTCATAGCAAAACCTCATCCCTGTAAAAATTTTAAAAAGCAACGAGGCATAGTAGTGTGCTCCTGTAGTCCCAACTACTTGGGAGGCTGAGATCGGAGGTTCACTTGAGCCAAGGAAGTTGAGGTTTCAATGAAAGCGCCACTGCACTCCAGCCTGGGTGACAAAGTGGGATCCTGACTCAAACAAAACAAAAGAAAACACAAAAAAACAAAACAAACCTTAACTTTAGCCATAGGAGGCCGAAGCAGTAGGCTTGCTTGATCCCAGAGGCTCAAGTCCAGCCTGGAAAACAGAAAAAACCCTCTCTCTCTCTAAAAGAAAAAAAAAAGAAGGAGGAGGAGGAGGAGGAGAAGAAGGGGAAGGAGAAGGAGAAGGAGAAGGAGAAGAAGAAGGAGAAGAAGAAGAAACCTCCTAGCCCATACCTGACGAAATATAAAACGTAAGTCCCCTGAAGCTTAACTTAGAACCCAAATCTATTGAGATTAAAGTCAGTCATCTAGGCAGAATGGGGTCTTAAAATAAAAACTAAGTTGAATGTTCTTGTTAATAATTTGAATGTGAAAATAAAATTGTCTAAGAGAATGTCTGAGTTTGTTGACCTGATAGAATGTATTATTTACATTTAATTAGTAGTATCTCCCTCTGAACTTGACTTTCTGAAAACATATTTAATAGCTGGAATGATTTTACGTAGGATATGCACAGCATTAAAGAGTCTTTCCCTTCAAAGGGGGGAATATGTCTGCTGAAAAAAACTGGAATATATCAAAACACATCCATCCTGAAAATAACCCAAAAGCAATTAAGTTCACCTTTAACTTTAGCTCATTTGATTCATGAAAGAACTGCAAGAAAAATTCCATGGCCAGCAAAGTCCCACTAGCTGGACCCCTCATTTCCACAATCCAATAGCACCATGTGCTTCCTCCTGTGAATGGAATTTCTATTTTCTCTGCCTCTTAAAATGACCTGGAAGTCAAAAAATTTCCTATGAGATGATGTAAGACAACCACTCTGCCTGGATCATGCAGTAATTACACCTTCCCAGCAGGCTTCTCTGCCTGCTCGTTTCTTCACTCAAAAAGTACAATGTTTGACAGATGCAAAGTGGTTATGCCTCTCTGCCTGCCTCCCTCCAGTGAAGCTCCTGGGAGGATACCCTGAAAGTGATTGAATGTCCTCTCCGAAGACAAGGGCTTCCTCAGCAGCCACAGTGAGCTTGCTGTCACACCCTGGATTACAAAGTGTGAATCCTCTATTCTCTGAAAAGCTAATGCTTCCCAACACCACCCTGATCATAACATTATAACTTTTTAAAAAGTATTTTACAGTTCAGTAAATCACTTCTATATGTCATCTCATTTCTCCTCACAGTTTAGTGTCCTCATGAGAAAATAAATGGACTAAACCCCATGGCAGGTAACTAGTAAAGGGACACTCAAAGCTTAACCTTCCTGTGTCCTGCCTGACGTTATTCCACCGCAACGTAAATGTAAGCACGTGGTGTGATGGTTAATTTCATATGCCAATTTTGACTGGCCATGAGGTGATTAGATGTTTGGTGTTGAGACACTAGGTGATCAGATGCTAGGTGTTTCTGTGAGGCTGTTTTCGGATGAGATAAATATTTCCATCAACAGACTGAGTCAAGCACATGTGATGGGCTTCTTCCAAACAGGTGAAGGCCTGAATAGAACGAAAAGGCTGACTCTCCCTCAGATAAGGGGGGACTCCACCTGCCTCAATACTGGGACATCATTTTTTTTCTGCCTTCCTACTTGAGATGAGACATCAGCTTTTCCTGGGTCTCAAGCCTGCCAGCCCTTGGGCTAGAATTTACACTACGAGCTCTCTTGCTTCTCAGGACTTTGGATTTGAACTGGAAAAGTATCACTGGCTTTCTTGGGTCTCCAGCTTCCTGACTCACTCTACAGATCTCGGGACTTGTCAGCCTCCATAATCACATGAGGCTCTTCCTTACAATAAATCTCTTTCTCTGTATATGTGTATATATACATATATACACATGCATACATATATATACACACACATATACATACACACGAATATATATATATATATATATATTTAAAATTGTGTGTGTGTGCGTGTGTGTATAATCGGTTTTGTTTCCCTGGAGATCCCTGACTAATACACATGGGAACATAGTTTGGAAAGCTGTAACCAAATAGGTTTCCCTTCTTTGGATGCTGTACCTCCTTATCCACGGCCTTCCCTATTTCTGTGCCTCGTGGGGAATTGCTAGCCCACTGTCTCCAGCTGATAGAGGGCGGCCACTGTGCCTTGTCAGTGTTAATGAAGTCTATGCCCCACCAAGAGTCAACCGCTAACCTTACCTTCAGGTAGGAAAGATTCCAACATGCTCTGCTTTGGTTTCTAATTTCTTGAATTATGCATTTGTATTAGCCTACAGAACTCACATCATCTTGTAAACTTATTTGTTTTGTGTGTGTGTTTGTGTGTGTGTGTTTTTCTTTTTCCTGAGACGGAATCTTACTTTATCACCCAGGTTGGAGTACAGTGGCACCATCCCGGCTAATTGCAACTTCTGCCTCCTGGGTTCAGGTGATTCTGCTGCCTCAGCCTCCCGAGTAGCTGGGATTACAGGCATGCATCACCATGCCTGGTTAATTTTTGTATTTTTAGTAGAGACAGGGTAGCGCTATGTTAGCCAGGCTGGTCTCAAACTCCTGACCTCAGGTGATCCTCTCACCTCAGCCTTCCAAAGTGCTGGGATTAGAGGTGTGAGTCACTGTAATCCTGGCCATTATTGGGTCTTACATTTTAGTTTTCCCTTCGTAGCAGCAAACACCAAAATATCATATAGTGGTGAAAAAATAGAGAGCTTGAGAAAACTAGTTTTAATATCAACTTCCCTCACTTACCAGTTATTTGCACTTGGTAAACTGCTTCTAGTTGAGCTTCAATTTCCTCCCATGTGTAATAGTGTTAAGTATGTCTCCTTTGCAGAACTGTTTTGAAAACTAAATGGAAACAACTAAGGTAAAAAGCCTCACATACAAAAGAAACCAAATGAACACTGGTTCCTATCCTTTCTCGACAGTAGTTTTGAGCAAGTTTCAGGTATGTTGCTTGCTCTGGAGACATTTAATAGCTATAACTATTTTTAAATTAAACTTTAACAGCACCTTGGGTTTGAAAATTGTAAAACAAAAAAGTTGACTAATAGGTTATTTTTGTCAGTGTTACCGTTTCATGTTACACTACTCTTGTGTCTTAAAGGCAAATCAGGAAGAACAACTTATAGTTTGTTTTTATCTTATGCCCTACTTATCATTAAGAGTTCTTACGTTTATTGTTGTAACTTGATACAGATTTCAGTGGTAACCAAGTTCAGTGAGTACTGTTTTTCATTTTCTTGGTGTATAAAACAATATGCTCTGTCTGTATTGTTAAAGTTAAAATTAATTCTCATCATTTACTTCCCCTTCTGAGACCTTGGCTAGAATCAGTGTGAAAATGTTCCTTTTTTATGAAAAGATTACACTTTATAGGAGAGATATATAGAAAGAGTTCATAAAATTTAAAAAAAAAAGTCCGTGAGACAGGAAGTGTAGTTGGGAGTTTTTGTGCTGTAGGGAAGTCAGAGTCAGGAACATACAGCCATACCTACAAATACTGAAGGATTTTTTCCTTTCTCATTGAACGGGATATAACTATATTCATCCAAAAAATGTTAGTGATGCTTTGTTATTTTAAATCAGTATTATTTGATCAATACACACAGTTATTTCCATTTTTCATGGCTTTCCCAGTAAAAAGTCTTAGGATCTCCTTGCCACCTTGCATGTGGAGGGGTGCTCAGAGACTATCCTTCATTATTTCTGAAGCTTTGCCAGCTACAAGGAAATGAGTTACTCTTAAATTGTCAATATTTGCTTCCAGGAGTATAAAGGTGAAAACTGGATTTTCCAGGGTTGAGTATACATACTTTCTGTTCTGAGAAGGATTCCTTGGCAGAGCTGTCCTGGCCACTGAGAAGTAAGTCAAGTGTGGAATCACTGTCCATGGGGGAGCCCCAGGCACTTGTGAATGAGTCCAAATGCAAATGTTTCAACTAATCAAAGATGAAAATTATACGAATAACCCATTAATGGCTTGAATAGATTTCTGCAGAAAATATATTTGTATGTTAAGGTATTTTTCCACCCATTTCTATTTATGAGGACCAGAAAGAGAGAAGGAAAGGGGAAATCAGAAGAGAAGGATCTCTCTGAGTAGTAACAGATCCCAGCAACTTGGTAACAGAGAAGAGTAAGAAGCATGGCCTTTGGACTTTAAGGATGTCTGTGTCCAACAGAACAATTCCTTATAAATTAGGTGATGGATCCTCTAAGGCTATTCCTAAATTCCATTCAGTCTGCCTTGACATGGCTGATGTGGAATAAAGAAAAAGGACCTCTGCTTGCCTACCAGAAGTAGAGACCAGGGTAAAGTGACTCAATGAACAGTAGCTTACTCTTCCACGTAAAAACAAGAGGAGCGGTAGGCAGTTAAGGTATTGCTGGCACAAATCTACCAGGCCATCAGGGACAAAGGTTGTTTCTATCTTTCTGTTCTGCCATGCTCAATCCTTGTCTTCCACCCTCACATTTGTCCCATAGTCACAGGATGGCTGCTGGCATTCCAGACATCAAGTGTGCATTCAAAGTAAGAAGAGGAAAAGCAATTAGCAAAAAGAGAAAGCTTCCCAAGACAGTTAATTGCCTTTTATATATTTCCCCACTCAAGGAATTCTACTTACGTTTCATTGACCACCTTAGCTACCAGGCGTGGGCTGGGAGAACTAAGAAATATATTGTTTTCCCAAATCAGTCTTCTGTTAAAAAGGAAGCAGGGAGGCTGGATATTGGGTAGGCAACGGTTTCTTCCTAGCTTGTGCAGCTTCCTCCGAGCATGAAGGAATAAAGATAGAAGCTCAAGATAGTGTCAGAGCTCAGGGAGCAAATAGGACAGGGTATTTCCCATGAAGCCAGCAAGACCTCAGACTTCTCCAAACCTATGAAGCTGAACGCAGAAGAAACATTTAGAATGGGATGACCAGGCAAGTATCCATTTTTCACAGCCCAGAGCAGCACAGGAGCTCAGCGTTTCCTATGTGAGTGAGGACAGATTAGCTCCAAGTTCTAAACACCTCCTGCCCTCTGCCCACTATTTCCCCATAGGACCAAGGTTACTGTCCTCAGTGATTTGGTACCAGCTCTAGTCTTGGACTGTGTTTAATCTGTGGTTCAGAAAATGCCCCACATGAGCAGTTTTGGAAATCATTCAACACATGACGCAAACTCAATCTCTGTCACATCTTCAGGTGTTGAATAAATATAACTTCCTTCCCTTTTTTAAATTAGAAACTCCATTCTATCAGAGTGGATACAGTTAATTGCAATCAATGTGTATTCTCTTTGCCTCAAGTTAGCCTCTAAGATCCAACAAGAAGATATGCAAGCACAGGAGTATTTACAATAAAATATGCCCTTTAATCGGGACAGTTTACAAATGCTAAGTAAGGACAAGGGAAGAGTGCCTGATCCATCTTTAGAAGGTCAGGGAAGATCATAGTGGCAATTAGTTTTAATTTTATACTAATATCCAGTATTCCTTTCACCTATAACTATCTGAATCTATGATCTCACAACCTCCAATGCACAAATATTTTAGTCTAAATTCTAGAAATTCAGACCAAATTATTTTTTCTTTCTTTAGCTGAACAATTTTCTTGGTTGGGTTGCATTACTTAAGAAAAGGTTACTCTACACATGGACACAGGGAGGGGAACAACACACACCCCTGGAGCCTGTCAGGGGGTGAGGGATAAGGGGAGGGGGAGAATTAGGACAAATACGTAAAGCATGCAGGGCTTAAAACCTAGATGACAGGTTGATGGGTGCAGCAAACCACCACGGCACATGTAAACCTATGTAACAAACCTGTACATTCTGCACATGTATCCCAGAACTTAAAGTAAAATAAAATAAAGAAAAAGGTTACTCTAAATGGGTCCTATGGCGGTGTCACCAGGCTCTGATTGATATCTTGCAGATAAGCTTTGGCTTGCAGGGTGGCTTTTTTTTTTTTTTTTTTTTTTTTTTTTGAGATGGAGTCTCGCTCTTTTGCCAGGCTGGAGTGCAGTGGTGTGATCTCGGCTCACTACAACCTCCGCTCACTGCAACCTCCGCCTCGCGGATTCCAGTGATTCTCCTGCCTCAGCCTCCTGAGTAGCTGAGATTACAGGCGCCCGCCACCACGCCTGGCTAATTTTTGTAATTTTAGTAGGGACAGGGTTTCACCAAGTTGGCCAGGATGGTCTTGATCTCTTGACCTTGTGATCCACCACCTCGGCCTTCCAAAGTGCTGGGATTACAGGCGTGAACCGCTGCGCCCAGCCCTGCAGGGTGGCTTTTACAAGCACAGCTCCAATAATGTCTTATGCTTATTTAGTGCTTTTTTGGGTTTCAACATCTCTGATCACACTCTGTTCACACAAAAACCATGTTAAAGTAGCAAGAAAAATGCCTTTTACTCTATTATACAGTTCTGCTAAATATAAAAAACATAGGCAGATTAAGTAATTTATCTAAGGCCAAAACATATGTAATTGGTAACATATTCTGATTATCAAGTATTTTAATAAAGTCAGAGAGCTCTAGAAATGTATGGTAGTGATACAGTGTGGCAGTTCACAGCCAGTACCCTGGAGCCTGAATGCCTGGGCTGATGACTCAATGCTACCATTTATGACCTGTGTGACTTTGGGCAAGTTACTTAACCTCTCTGTGGTTCAGTTTCCACATCTGTGAAATAAGGATAGGGTTGTGTCATCAGGATTAAATAAATGTGTATCTGTACATTAGTGCCTGCCAGAAAGTAAATGCTTGTCAACTAAAACAGTCAAACTCTGCAAGATATTTGAAGAGAAGATTTATTCTGAGCCAAATATGAGTGACCACGACCCATGACACAGCTGTCAGGAGGTCCTGAGAACATGTGCCTAAGTGGTTGAGGTGCAGCTTGGTTTTATATTTTTTAGAGAGACATGAGATTTCAATCAAATACATTTAAGAGGTGGGACAACTCAAAGTGGAGGCGGGCGTGGGGCTGTAGGGGGCTTCCAGCTTACAGGTAGATTTTAAAATGTTCTGGTTGACCATTGGTTGAGTTTCTCTAAAGACCTGGCATCAATAGAAAGAAATGTCTGAGTTAAGATAAAGGATTGTGGAGATCAAAGCTCTTTACAGAAGAAGCTTTCAGGTAGCAGGCTTCAGAGAGAATAGGTTGTAACGTGTTTCTTATCAGACTTGAAGTCTGTATTGATGTTATTGCCAGAGAGGTGTATGAGTCATGTGAGACCCCCACTTCCCATCATGGCCTGAACCAGTCTTTCAGGTTACATTTTAAGAGTGCCCTGGTTGAGGAGGAAGTCCATGTAGGTGGTTGGGGGAACCTCAGAATTTTATTTTTTTCACATACTATATACGTATTTGCTATGTATTATGAATTTGTATTGAGTATAACAAATTTCACTTATTTTACTTTTTCTTTTATATCCCTCTACAAGTGTGCTAGAAAGTAGTATAATCAATAGGTTATAACCTATTGGCTTATTTTGTTGCCTAACTCCCTTTATATTCTAAGAAACAGATTTTCTCAAGATACCGTAAAGTAATAGAGACTTTACAGATGAATACTCAGGGATGTAAAGAAACAAGAAACCTTCCCATAAGTTGGATTACCTAGTATCATGCAGAACAGGAAACCCATTGAGGACAGTGGAGGCCAAGGACGCTCAAACCATGTTCCCTACAGAAACAATTAGTTCCACCATCCCCATGGTTTCTATACATGGGCTCCTATTTCTGGCTGAAACTAGGATTGCTTCAACTTGGCTGTTCTAAACTGCTACATTCTCTTGGGTCTCCCATTGCAATTTCCAAAGAATAGAGACAAGATTTAGCTTATCAGTCACTATCCAGGATACAGAATTCTGCTGACAAATTTCTCTCACCAAATGTCCTCATGTTTCATTATCATATGGCTACTCCAAGACAGACCCAGGTCCCTAGTCCAAACAATGGTGGCCACGGTATCCAGATTATGTCACAAAGCATAGCACATTTTGAGGAAAGAAATTCTCCTGCAGCTGCTTTTATGAGAGGAGAGCTGTGTACGTGGCAAGCACTTTAAGATATCACTGTTCCCACACACTGTTACTAAACACGTTCTTTTGTTTTGGTTTGTTTTGTTTTTTACCTATTTGCAAATCTGTTCCAATGGAATGACTCCTTAAGTTAAAATATAAAAGACTCTTAAGAATTGCCATTTGAAAGGCCTTAACACGTCTTGAGATAAAGCAACACGTTAACAAAGAGAAACTCCAGGGTGGGCTTCCCTGAAGAACAATGCAGGGGGATTCATCTTCTTTCAGATCTCACTTCTGTTAAGGATCCTGTACTGCAATTGTTCAGTCTTTATGTCCAACCTTTAAAGGCATAGGATAGATGTTACAGCATATCACTTTCTTTTACAGACTGAAAATATTCTCAAAAGAATTTCTTTCATGGAAAAAGAGGTCTTTTCTTTCTGGAGTGAAAAACACTACTTGCATTGTGAGAGCCTTCGTCTTAAAACAACATGAGGCAGGAAATATAGAGAAATTAATTTCCTTTTAGCTGTTCAAAACTGGAACACTTTTAATATTCTAGGGCTATCAAAGATGTCCTAGAATTGGTTTAAATTCTTGATTGGTTTAAATCTTGGTTTAAATCTTGACCAATAAAAAAACACTGCTAGTGTTTAACAGACCCTGAGTGACTTTGTCAAAATATTAATCTACTTTGCTACCGATTTTGGGAATGCATTTTACAAAACATAATTCTTTCTTCCATCCTTAGAAGCCAAACCACAGAGATTGAAGACTCGCCACCCCATCCTACTCTTCGACAGAGACTAAAATGACCTTTTTCCACTATGGGGAACTACATCATGAGTTTGGACAGCTGGCCAAAACAAACCCTCTTTTAAAATATTTAGATTTTTCATGGATGACCATTCTTGGTACGCACAAAAAAGGAAGAAATCCAATTCCAAAATTCATGTACCCACTGAAGAGGGTTCACCTTTGTATTAGCCAAGACTTTCAGTTGCAAGTGCCAGAACCAAATCAACTAAAAACAGCTTAAGAAAATAAACTGTATTTAATGGAAGGAAACTGGGTTATCTCATATAACCAAAGGAATACTTCAGCATCTAAATGGAATAGACAGATGTCTCATGGTGGCTGAAAGTAGGGTCTGACAGGCCACCAGCACACTACATATATGTTCATTTACCTTCATTTACTCTCTCCGCTTTTCTTGGCTTCTAGGCTTTGTTCTCTCCCTCACAAAGGAGGAAAACATGGCCTCACACAAAGCATTCCACCTCCACCACTACCACCAGCACACACCCCTTTCCAAATCCCATCCAGAGACTCCTGGTTCAGTTGCCCACCATCAGCCAATGAGCTATAGGCAAAATCAGGGCATGCATCCATTTCTGGGTCAATCCACTGTGGTTAGGGACTTAAAGCATGTCAAAACATGGTAATCCCCAAAACACTGGAGAGAGATGTTTCCTAGAATACATTAGGTGTTCAGAAGACAAGAGTGTACTGAGCAGACAAAGCAGATTTCTGCTCCAACCTCAAAAATAAAAGACCTCAAGGCTCAATGTGAAACCAATTTGACTCTGGTGGTAACAATTAACTGTGTGGATTAGGAGAAACAATTTGTTCTCTCCACTTGGTGCTACCATAAGCATTTCTTCTTTTCGTTGCCAAGAACTAAAAGATGCCCACCAAGAAAACAACTGTGGGAAGTAAATTTTTAATAATATCAAATAAAATTGTGTATTTTCCTCTAAGCCAATAAACAAATACTATACCAATTGCCTATAAACACTAACATATTACTGTCATTTTAAAATATCAAGCAACTGTTCAAATTCGTATACCACCCTTGGTTGTCTTGCATGTCTCTGGCATCCTCACCAGCTTAACCAGTTACTTAAACATTAGAAACCTCAATTTACCAGTAGAGTTCATGGTTATATAAGGATTTTAACCTCTGTTTATTTCTCCCAGCTCCACCATCTCTACCTGCTCCTTTGTGGTAAGAACTAGGAAAATCAGAAAGTGTTTCTCAATGGTTTTTGTTCTTTGTAAAAAAACAAGATGGGCCACTTTAGATTCTTCTCAAAAAAGAAAAGACAAGAATTCTAATCTTTACAACAAACACAGCATAGCATTGGAAGGGAAATTGATTCCCAGTTTTTAAAAAGTGAGAAACATAAAACTCAGACGCCATAGTGACCAACAGTTTGTAAGCCTAAATAAGCATTTATCTCTTGAATCTCAAATAGGTTTAATCTAACTTGGTTTTCATATATTGTTGCATTATTTTGTATTTTTTGGAAAAATAGGTATAGAGGAAAAAATAAATCTTTTTGATCATACTAAAATATACTTAAGATAAAATTTACCACTTTATTTCTAAGTACATGTTTTCGTGGTGTTAAGTACATTCACACTCACATGCAGCCATCACCACCATCTATCTCAGAAAGAGAAAGAAATCTCACATTTAGTAAAATCTTACCCTTTCCCAAAAGACCATTTTCCAATATTGTGGTTATTGAGAGGAAACAATCGTTTTTTTCTCAAACATTTTAAGGCCAGTTCCAGAGAGGGTCATTCTCCTACCCTTCTCCAAATTATTACTTGGCACCAGACAAAAATGCATTCTGATCAGTTGCCCCATCTTTATGTTGGAAATCACATTGCTTACTTTTTGAAAGCTCCAAATACTTAAAGGGATACATGCATTCTCTCGCTTCAGGTTTCCACCAATACATGACAGTTAATTACAATTTTATGTTGGCTCTGACAGGCTGCACTGTTGAGCAGGTTCCCACACAAAGTATTGATGGGAAAAGAAATGGAGCAAAGGCATCAATTACAAGGATAGATGATGCCCTCTTCATGCAGTAAGGAATTAACTTCTGAATCCTAAATGGCACTCAATGCAGAACCGTGAGGAATAACAAAGAGATAATTGATCCATCTTTCCTCTGCATTTTAAAACATACATAATTGTTTATTGGTTGACTGGATTTAGCAATCTCTCCTGTCAAGTAAATATCCGAGCTGTCCTTTAGAAATTAAACCAAAGAAATTAACATCCCTCAAAGCTTTTGCTGTAATGCATTTCACACTCAGTAGTCCACAGATTTAACCTGCTTGGGTGATGACAATGTCTTAGCCAACAGTGCTTACTAGAAATAACATATTATAACCATTATCATGCCAGTATACTAAAAGGTATATTGTGTAAACTCATTTCAGTTTTTCCCTAGAATGTAATGAGAAAATGACATGATAATCTTTATAAAAATTGTATCCTGTTTGCCATCCTGACCTCCAGTTCCTGATAAAACAAAATAACATTCAAAGTCACAGGAATAATTGCAGAAATTAAATAGCTGGGTAAAATGAGAGTAGGAAGGATAATGTTTTTTTCTTTGCTTTTGTTTTCTGGCTGGAGGTTCGAGTCTTCTTCTTAAGCCAAAACGTTGTCTCCAACTAAAGCAAGTGTGTACCCAAATGCTGATTATCATCAGCATTTTAACATTCTAGCATTATCCCAGTTGCTTTTGTTACTTTCACAAACAGGCAGCTGAAGCTATTACAGCCTTGGATTTCAACAAGGTGAACTTGCAAAAACAATAGGAAATAATTTGCATGATTGTGCATGGATTTCCCCAGGAACATAGCACCCCAAAGAAAAGAAGTACTCAGGAAAATGCCATTTTTGTTTAAAACTTGGGCATTTTCTTTTTTATCACCACAAAGATGCATTTTTAGGATTATTCACCCATCATAAGTCTCAGAGAACTACAGAACACTGGAGTTAGAATGTTATGCAGGTCAGCCCTAAATCCCTCATTTACTGGTGAGAAAATGGAGACCCAGAGATGAAGAGTGACCTAACTAGGTCACATCCAGCAAGAATGAGAACAGCAGAACTTGAATAATTATACGAGTTATTTCCAAAGCACCATTCCTCCATGTCACCACGTCCAGCCTCAGGTTTGCAGTGTATTTCCTTGAGTCCCAGCATTCAGGTTGGGTCAATGCTAATTAAGCTAGTGCGAGGAGAGTTAAAATCATCAGCCAGCCTCACTCACTGCCCCCCATCATTCTGACCCAACTACAAAGCAAGGTGGGACTAAAGAGAGGCTTGAAGGGTGGAGCTAACGGTGAAAGTGAGCCCAGGAACAGGTTTAAGGCAGCTGGGGAGTCTCAGACCCAGGGGCTGGGGCATCCTAATCTGAGTTCAAAGGCTGGGTCTTTCATAAATAAGCATTGCCTAATTTCACTGGCTCTCGATCATTCATATATATATAAATATATATATGAATGTTTATATGTTATATGGATATAAACATGAATATACATATGAGTTGTACTTTATCTGAATATATACATATGAATATATATATTTGGCCTGGCATGGTACTGAACATCTTCATTTTCTGCCCTGGGATTCTCCTGACACCACAGGCATGGAGAAGAAGCTCTAGAACTGCAGGAACGTGAAGCTCAGAAGTGAAGGGAGTAACCCCTCCCACAGGCAACCTTCACTTTCCAGGAAATGGGAGCCGAGCAGGGCGAGCGCTCCTCCTCACATCCTCTGGCAGACAATGCTGGGAAGTATTCTGAGGCTTCAAGGAGTCCTGGTAGGATTTAGCTTTCAGCCTGCAAATTCAGTAACGGCCCTCCCATGGGTTTTAACTCTTTCCTGCTCTCACTCTCTCCTGCTCCTCACTCCTACACCTTGAGCTTCTCTGTTTCCCACGTAAACCACCTGCACACAAGTTCTTTCCTCGGACCAAGTTTTCCGGGCAACTCAGACTGAGACAACCTTTTCCTAGCTGTGTGATCCTGAGAAAATTACTCATATTCTCGCAAATTCCATTTCCCCCTTTCAAAGCAACAATAATAGTACATTCAGAGAACCTTTGTAAGGACCAGGAAGGCTCTGTGTACGAAAGGACCTAACCCTACCAGGAGCAGCTCTTCCTGCGGTGGCCCCGTCTTGATTATGCCACTATTCCATCTGCTTGGGACAAACACGCCAGAGTCATCCTTCAGCTGTCTCTCACTCACGTACTGCGCATCCAATTTTGCAGCAAATCTGCAAGGTCTTAACCTTCAAAATATGTCCAAACACCACCTCTTCTCACCATCCCCACGGCTACCACCCCCAGCGTAAAGTCATATCATTCCTCCGCCTACATTATTGTAATAGCTCCAAAGTGGTCTCCCTGGCCCTACCCTTGTTTTCCTAAATATTTTCCCTTCAAAACAGCAGCTATTTTTGAGCATAAGCCATGCAGTTAACTCCTCTACCCTGAAGACTCCTCTGATTCCCTCCTCCATCCCATTCAAAGCGTCAGCCCAAGTCTTCCTGATGGCTTATAAGGCACCACAGGACCTGACTCCTTATCACCTCTCAAACATTCACCTCTGTCTTCCTGCTCCACTCTGTTCTTCCATGTGGCCTCATCCATGCGTTTACACTCCTATCTCTGCCCATACAGACTATTCCCTCTGCATAAAAAGTTCATCCACTGCAGATCCACACAGCTAACTCTCTCACATCACTTAATCCTCTGCCCAAATATGACATGTGTCAAAAATTTTTGTTCTGATCACATTCTATAAAATAACACATACCCTGACCTGCCAAACTCTCTGACTCCTTACCCTCTATTTGTTAAAATAAAATTGCACCAGGTAAGATAAGCAAATAGAAGTTGATTTTATTCCAGTAGTATTGCCAACAAAGGGAAGGCAGCACAGCCCAGCTCTAGATGAAATGAAGGGTTGGAGAATCGTTAAAATCTGGGATGAGGGACCTTAGACCACATCTGTTTTTGCTAATTGGCTTTACCCAAAGGAAAAGTAAATTTTCTCATGTCCTTGTGACAAGAGGCAGTTTTACAACTTGGAGCAAGGTGCCCCACCAAGGTTAGGCTCTTGCCTTCTCGTAGAGGCTAGTAGACAGGGATGCTGTCTTCCTTGCCAATTGGATTTCAAAGAGATGGTTCCCAGGTCTTTGAAAAAGATATTCCTGGGTTGCAAAACTGGCAGAAGGCATTTATAATATCTCAAAAAGTCAGATAAGGAATTTACAAATTAAGCACATTTTCAAGAAAAGGGAGATTAGGGAACAAAAGTCAGGAAGAAGCCTGTCTAAAGCTGAATCAAGCTGAAGGCAGTATTAAGGTTGTCTTGGGCACGTTAGCACCACTGTATACATCATATGTCTGCCTGCCTGTTTCCCCTCTCTTCTCACTAAAATTCAAGTTCCAGGAGGATGGATGTGTTCTGCTTTGTTTTCTGCTCTACCACATCACCTATACTATATATAGTATTTGCTCAGTTAATAGTAAATGCACAGAACATTCCAGAATATTACAAATTTAAGTTTTAGAATTAAGTCATTTTCTTTTTTCAGTGGTCTCATTAATGATAGCACTTTTTTTTTTTTTATCAGTTTTTCTGCTCTACAATTATTTTGAGATTACATTTTCTGGGAGCAATTTAAAATGTCTTTCCTAGTCATGACTCAGAGCCATTTATTGAATGTGTATGTCTGTGTATGTGCGTGAGAAAATGTGTGCATATGTACTGTATATGTATATACACACATAATAATTCAATATGTACATTTTATGCACAAAATATAGTAAACATATATTTTGCATATATAAACTCACACATATTGGATTATTTTCATCCCTAAGCACATTCAACAAAGTCTCAATAAAATTTACAGACCAAGTTTTAAACTTACCCTCATCTATTCCATACCTTTTTTCAACCTTTTCCCTTCCCAGGCTGGCTTTTCACTACCTGGAAGGCACTAATGAAACAATTTTCAAAATGTTTTAAATGCACTGGGTTGGAGACAGGAGAGTCTGCCTCTGAAGCCCAAAGCAGTCAGAGTGATGGGACTCTGGTGGGTTTCGCAGAGATAAACTGCAGATTTCTAGTTCGTAGATAAGGTTACATACCAGAAACCATTTACTATGCGTTTGTAACAATTGCATGCTCACATTTTTTCTTTTTCTTTGTTTTTTTTTTTGAGACGGAGTCTCACTCTGTGGCCCAGACTGGAGTGCAATGGCACGATCTCGGCTCACTGCAACCTCTGCCTCCTGGGTTCAAGTGATTCTCCTGCCTCAGCCTCCCAAGTAGCTGAGATAACAGGTGCCCGCCACCACACCTGTGCATGCCCATATTTTAAGAGATAGTTGGCCTGGTGTAGTGACTCACGTCTGTAATTCCAGCACTTCGGGAGGCCAAGGCAGGTGGATTATCTGAGGTGAGGAGTTCGAGACCAGCCTGGGCAACATGGTGAAACCCAGTCTCCACTAAAAATACAAAAAAATAGCCAGGCATGGTCCCGGGTGCCTATAATCCCAGCTACTGAGGAGGCTGTGAGGAGGTGGAGCAGGAGAATGCTTTGAACCCAGGAGGCAAAGTGCCAGGGCGCGGAGATCAGCCCTGCACCTCCAGCCTTGGGCCAAACAGAATGAATTCTGTCTCAAAAAAAAAAAAAAAAAAAAAAAAAAAAAAGATAGTTCAATTTACCACTTTCTGAAGTGTATTGATAGTTTCCCTTTATTTTATGTAAAATATAGTCATGATACATACTTGTCCCATCCAGGCAGTGCTGGCCACCACACCATGCAGCCACCCTGCCACAGAGAAGACACCGCAGCAGGCTATCCCCGTGCCCCAAGGCGAAGGTGGTGCGATTGCCACAGGTCCACCTGTAGGGCATCTAGAGCAACAGGCAGAAAAGAGATAATAAACACAGCTGATAAAGGACTATCTGGAGAAAGTGAAGCCTAACTTGAGATCCATCTGCATTCCTATCCTAGTTCTGGAAATGTCAGATATGTATGTGATAGCCAATATAACTGATTCAGAAAGTAAGGTCTTCTTTCCCAAAATGAAGGGAAATTACTTCCATTACCTTGCTGACAAGGCGTGGGATGATGATTGAAAACATAACATAGATAATTCCCAAGGAGCTTGCGTACCAAGAGGCATTTGAAATAAGCAAGGCGGAAATGGGACCCAGACAAACAAGTTGGTTGCCTGGGGCTAGCTCTTAACTTAACCGGATTTTACTAGGAGATTTTTTTTTTTAAGACGGAGTTTTGCTCTTGTGGCCCAGGCTGGAGTGCAGTGGCACGATCTCAGCTCACCGTAACCTCCGCCTCCTGGTTTCAAGCGATTCTCCTGCCTTAGCCTCAGTCTCATGGGCCACCACATCCAGCTAATTTTGTATTTTTAGTAGAAATGGGGTTTCTCCGCCTTGGTCAGGGTGGTCTCGAACTCCTGGCCTCAGGTGATCTGCCAGCCTTGGCCTCCCAAAGTGCTGCGATTACAGGCATGAGCCGCCATGGCCGGCCACTAGGCGATCTTTAATAACGCAGAACTCGCTCACACACTGACCAAAATGCCTTCCGACTGAACGAAAACTCCTCATCATTCAGGCCTTAGAATCAACCAAACTTGAAGCAAGTCAGACCATACAGGAGAAGAATGTGCTACAACACAGGGAGAGGAAACTAAATGCATGGGGGCATCCTTTTCCACAAGAAACCCTCTAGACATCGCTATTCCTTATTTCACTGGGATTTCCTGCAGAAAAGAAACCCACTCATGTGTATGGAATTAGCTGTTACAGTCTTTTTCTCATTGCAGCTCTGGGAGACTCCATGCCTTGATTTGTGCTTGTCTCAGTCTTTCTGGTTTATAGTGACTACTGTAGAAAATTATGAATAACCTCATTTCATATAAACATACGTAACTTCCACACACTTACGTAGAAGACTAAAAATGCATCTGATATTTAAGGAATCTGGACTAGTTCTACAAGTGACTGTGTTTGGTATTACTTCAAATACATGGAAATCTAGCTCATTATAATTAAAGAGTGTTCTAAATGATTTAAACATTTTACATTTCCTCCCTTATTATTTTCAGGGATTTCCTTTCAGTAAGCAACTCTTCCATAATTTTAATGTATTCCCTTGTAACAGGAATCCAGAATATTAGACTGAATGGGAAAGCCTTTGACATTTCTAGGCTGGGAATGACAAATTGAAATGCCTCCTGTATAATATATGTTATAGAGATCATGGATATTTGTGACAGCAGAGTTTTCTAATTTACTTTTTATTTGCTGCTGTTTAAGTTAAAAACTTACCTCCTGCCTTTGAAGTTCTCATATCCACTTTACTATGTAAAAGCAATAACACATCGCTGCCAGAATACAAGCATTGCTTTTGGCAGACCAAAGTGCATATCACTTCCTAATAGACTAGAAAGGGCAAGTTAATTAAAGTACACAGGTCCAAGTCTAAAACTTGAGTATTTTTCTATGGATATTTGTGTGCAGGTGGGAAGGTGTCCAATTTGTCCAGTGATGGCCATTGAGAGAGGTGACCACCATTGAATGCTGCTAAACATCGTCTGTAGTTTAAAAAAGCCTTGGGTAAATGTTACACCCTATGTAACAGCAGAGTAACATAAAAGGATACTGCACACCAGAAACCATTTACTATGTCTTTGTAACAACTGCGTGCCCATATTTTAGGGAGTAGTTTAATTTACAGCTTTCTGAAGTTTATTGATAGTTTCCTTTTATTTTATGTAAAATGTAGTCATGATACCCATGTTTCTGCATGATGATACACTTGTCCCATGATGCCTTGAAATGTATAAAATCAGACGATGTTTCTTCCAGGAAGTGTTTTACAGTGGATCAGTCTCAGGGCTATCTATCCCTCAAAGGTCAATGACATCTGGTTAAGTGTTATATGGAATAAAGTGGGCATTTTAAAACTTGAAAAAAAAAAAAAAACTGGGTTACACGAAGTTAATAGGTTTCTCTACTGCACATCTGTTCGGAGCCCTTTATACGCTAATATCTCAGGTGCACTGCAAATTCCCAAAGTGGAATATAGTGTATAGCTTTTACCCACACACTCTTCTTTTGAGAAACAGTTTCTCATAGGACATACTCTGTGATGCACGAGAAACATGACTGGAGTGTCATCATGGTGCACAGCTTACTACTTATTTTTTATAAAAATGAAAAATGCCTAGTTTTACCACGTATTCCCAAGACCAGCCTTTCCACTTCTCTGTCTGGAAAAACAGTTGCTTATTTATCAAGCTTTGGTTTCATATTTCTAAGCTCTTGCATTCCACATGAGAAGGTGAGTGTGTTGCATGTTATCTTGAGTGTGAGAACTTTTCGTGAAATTTCTAATGTCTGCATGAATTTATTACAATAAGTATTTCTGATATTTCTCTTCAAAAAATCAATGATTTTTGTTAATATGCTTGATTATATTAAGTTTCTACCATATATTTCCCATATTGGAAGATAAGCCACTGGCCTACGATTTTACAGATTCCCTCTTATTTCCCTTGTCAAGGGGCCAATGGTGGTTTCTGATTTCTACCAAAATCTGATTTCTAACTGCATCCTTCAAGGTCCTCCCTAATCCAGCCCCACTCTGTGGCAAATGCAAACATATTTTTAACAACTTCTCAACAAACTGACACAACTCCCCCATCCAGCTCACCTCTTGCCTCTCTGAAAAGCAGCCATGCTTCTTCCCATCTCACCTGCTTCACGCATGCTTCAGCTGGGAATTGGAGCCCCTGTGTGTATTTTGGGAATAGCAGATTTATTACAGGAATTATACATTACATAACGGTGAAAGGACCTGGGGAACCTAACGCCTAGGTGGGGGAGTCAGGAAATAAGAGTAATTCTCACTAATCAATCCATCAGAAGCATAATAATCAGGCTTCCAGGGGATCTCAAGAGTGTTATAGACTGACGAATGTAACTCTTCAAAATTCATACGTTAATACCTTAACCTCCAATGTGATGATGTTCCGAGGTGGGGTCTTTGGGAGCTAATTAGGTCATGAGGATGGAGACTTCATGATAGAATTAGTGTCCCTTATAAGAAGATAAAAAGAGAACAGCTCTCCCTCTCTTCTCTCTTCTCTCTCTCTCTCTTTCTGCCATATGAGAATTCAACAAGAAAACAACCATTTGCAAGCCAGGAGGCAGGCCCTCACCAGGAACCAAATCAGTTGGCGCCTTGGCCTTGGACTTCCCAGCCTCCAGGACTATGAGAAACAAATGTCTGTTGTTTAAGCCACCCAGCCTATGCCATTTTGTTGTAGCAGCCTGAGCAGACTAAGACATAAGCAAGACTAGCTGCCAAGATGGGACAGGGGAGGGGCGCTCATTGAGAGGCCTAGAAGTTGACATCTCTGTTTGGCCACAGTCTTTAGGGCTTATTGACATGTGTCTGTCTGGTGGTTAGCCCAGGGGTTGCTGTTGGTCAGTAGGGTCATAGTTGGAAAGCCAGTTAAGCATGGAGTAAAGTGTTGGGAGATGCCGTCCCCTGCTGAATCTGCCTACATTCACTTTCTGAGATGAGTGGCTGCTTCTTCCCTTCCTTTATGGCTCTCTAATCCAGATATCTTCAGGGAAGGGGGTTCTAGGAAAAGTAGTTTCCAGCCTTAGCCAAGGTGACCCAGCACAATCCTGCACAACCTGCTCCTTATCAACATGGCATTCACAAACACCTGCTTTACCCGTGTTTATCTTCCAAATAAGAGACATGAGCAAAATCACCCTTCCATCCAATATGATGCAACGACCCTTCATACAACCAAACACATACTCATACCCCCGAAAAGAGGATACGAAAACATGCACTTTGTCCATCCCTGGTTAATGTTTACTGCTCTTATCACTACCTTTGCTATCCTGTATCTTAAATATTGAAATACAAGGTTATCCATTATTAATACACCACATGTTAGATAAAAAGAAAATGGAGGATGGGGAGAAAAAGAATTGGCTAATATATATATATACACACAAGTATATTCATATTATAAGAAGGAAAATACTCATAAATACTTTAGACCTTTTTAAAGAACTGGAAATGTTTTAAAATTGGATGAATATTTATAAAGTTGCCACATTTTCTTCTACCCATTCCATGTTCCTTTTATATTCAGCAGGAATGCTCCGGTTCCCTGCCAGATGGGGGGACCCAAACCTTCACTCTTGAGGATTTGTGTCCTTTGTTGGCATGGTTACTGATACGCTGTGGCTGTGTCCCCACCTAAATCTCATCTTGAATTGTAGCTCTCATAATTCTCACATGTTGTGGGAGGGACCCAGTGGGAGATCATTGAATCATGGGGGTGGTTTTTCCTATACTGTTTTCATCGTAGTAAATAAGTCTCACCAGAGCTGACGGTTGTATAAGGGGAAACCCCTCTTTCTTGGCTCTCATTCTGTCTTGCCTGCTGCCATGTAAGAAGTGCCTTTCATCTTCCACCATGATTGTGAGGCCTTCCCAGCCACGTGGAACTGTGAGTCCATTAAACCTCTTTTTCTGTATAAATCACCCAGCCTCAGGTATGTCTTTATCAGCAGCATGAAAATGGATTAATACAGTTACCATGGGACAACAGGGCGCTCCGAGGCCTCCTGATTATCTTAACATTTGAGAGACTCTTCCCTGTTGTGCCCCCAATCCCTCTTGAATTTGCCCTTGACAGTGAGAATCAATCAACTCAACCAATTTGATCATCCCCTTCACATCTGTAAATTCAGCAGGAAGATCAATCTAGTCCCACATCCAGAGATGTCTGAAATTTACTGACTTATTTTCTATTCCATTGATAAACTGACTGGGTTCCATTTTTTGAAATTACGTATCTTTGATAAATTTAATGTTTTTGAAAGTCATTAAATAAAAATGACATCTGCTCACATATGCTTACTGCAGTACAATTCACAATTGCAAAGATATGGAATCAACTTAAGTGCTCATCAACCAATGAGTAGATAAAATATGATACATATACACCATGGAATATTACTGGGTCATAAAAAACCAAAATAATATCATTTGCAGTGACTCATAAAGAACTGGAGGCCATTTTCCTAAGTGATGTAACTCAGAAATGGAAAATCAAATACTGCATGTTCTCATTTATAAGTGGGAGCTAGTCTATGGGTATGCAAAGGCATACAGAGTGGTTAACGGACATTGGAGACTCAGCAGGGGGAAGGGTGATTCGGGGGAAGGGATGAAAAATTACCTGTTAGGTATAATGTACACTATTTGGGTGACAGGTACATTTAAAGCCCAGATCTCACCACTACAAGATTAATTCACGTAACCAAAACCAATTGTACTCCTAACGCTATTGAAATAAAATTTATCTTTAAAGTTAAGGTTTTTGATATAGAACTATAATATCAATTATAGCATACTGCTTTCTATTGGTATCCCAGGTTATCTAGGGTATATGTATACATATTTTTTCTTCTACTGGATTATAATTCTTTAAGGTCTTTTCCCTCTTTATTTCCTAAAGAGGTACTTTCATTAACAAATCCTTTTAAGAAGTATTTAAAAAGTCATTGGAATCCTCTGTGCTTATGCAATGCAACACATTCAAAGTGCAAAATTTTAGGAAGAAAACCTGATACAAATATTTCAACCTTAATTACTTCTGAATTATTCATCCAGGATACATATTGTTCCCTGGAAGATTTTGCCTGTGTCTTAGCAGCCTAAGCTGATGGGGACTTACTAAATGAAAAGTAATCTGATAGCATATTATGGCTGGCAAAACAAACATAAATAAAAGCTGGATTTCCACTTTAGGTCATATAAGTATAAATTTTTAAATTATCTTCTCCACTGATTCCAGGCTTTAAAAGATGATTGAAAAACCTACGAGTATATTAATATATATTCCAGAGATTTCACTGTCTATCTCAACTTTCCTGTGATAAGAACAGGCCAAAGACACAACTACATAGATTTAAAAAAAAAAAAAAAAAAAACTGTCATTAAATAATTGTTCAGAAGTTTCACTCATCTTAAGATTCTCTAGGCCAAGGGCTATGTCTTACCAGTCCCTGTAATTCTATTTTTTAGGACAGTACCTAACACAAAGCCATAACTCTATTAGCAGTAGTATCATTGCTATGATTGTGATTATTCTTTTCTAGAACTAAAGTCAGCATAACAGTGTTGGTAACAAGACATCTAGTCATCTCAAATGTTTCTTTTTCATTATTGGAAATTTCTTTTATTATTATTTTAGTTCCAGTTCCCCCATGGGAAACAGAGTCCATGGAGAATCAGGTGCAATGGCCTTAATGGGGCAGCACTCAGTATCAACCTGGGAGAAGGAAATTGGCAGGAGAGGAAGCTGAGCTGGGATGCAGGGCTTCACGAAGGCCTCACAACAGCTTCAGCAGAGACCATCTGGAAAGGCCCCCAGAGTTGCTCTTCCCTTAGGCATGAAGATGTGGAACTCACAGAACCAGGCTTTTGGATGCAAGCTGCTTAGGGTGGGGGCCTCCCTCAAGGAGGCAGCCCCCTTTAATCAAGGCAATGCCTAGAGTAGGACTCCACAGAGGGACTTCTAGCCAGCCAGTCGCAGGGGAACAAGCACCTTCATCCTGAAGGGAGAAAAGGACAGGGTACTACATCCTTCAGGACCTTTTCTATCTACATGTTCCAAATAATTTCCTCAATTGTATTTTATTTTGCATGGTCAGAGCTTGCAAGTATACAGTTTTGCATGGGACTTTTTGGGTTGTTGTTTTGTTTTGTTTTGTTTTCTTTGAGACAGAGTCATCCAGGCTGGAGTGCAGTGGCACAATCATAGCTCACTGCAGCCTCAACCTCCTAGGCACAATTGATCCCCCTGCCTCAGCCTCCCAAAGGGCTAGGATTATAAGCATGAGCCACCGTGACCAGCTGTATATTTTAAATTTTTCTAAATTAGCCAAAATTTGTTTTTCAGTTACTTGAATTCTGAGCTGTCCATAGGTATATTCTCTAATAGGGTAAACATGATCCTTAAACATTATAAATTGCAAATGTTAAACAAAGTTTTAAGCAAATTGGAAAATGTGGCATCACATGTAGAACATTATCAGCAAATGACAGCACATGCTTCTCCTAGAGAAATGGCTCAGCCTTAGACTCACGTATCTCTTTAATATGCTTCCATTTCCTTTTCAATAATGATTGAAAGAGGATTGTGTGTAGTTCATTTTATGGGAAGGAGGACAGGCAGGCAAGGGCAAGGGAGTGAAGACAATGAATACTTATGGCCTTCTTATTAACTGTTCAGTCAAGTCAAATTCCATAGAGCATGTTCAGCATCTTCTAATTCATCTTGTTCTACAGTGAAGGAATCCATCAATAGGATACTATAAAACTTCCTTCCTTTTCTTCCTATCTTCCCTCCTTTCTTCTCTTTTCTTTCTCCCTTATGTTCTTTTGACTTAAGATATAAAAGTTGGAAAAAATATATATGCCACAATTTTTTGCAGTTACTAATTTTTTGCCATACTTATTGTTCATTTTTTACTCACTTATTTTTATTTATTTTATTATTATTATTATTATTAGTTTGAGATGGAGTCTTGCTCTATTGCCCAGACTGGAGAGCAGTGGCGCGATCTCAGCTCACTGCAAGCTCTGCCTCCCGGGTTCACACCATTCTCCTGCCTCAGCCTCCGGAATAGCTGGGACTACAGGTGCCCGCCACCATGCCTGGCTAATTTTTTGTATTTTTAGTAGAGATGGGGTTTCACCGTGTTAGCCAGGATGGTCTCGATCTCCTGACCTCGTGATCCACCCACCTCGACCTCCCAAAGTGCTGGGATTACAGGTGTGAGCCACTGCACCCTGCCACTTATTTGTTTTTAACTCACTCGCATCTCCAAACCTCTCAGACCGAGGTAAATGCCTAATACATTCAATATGTTCGACTGAATTTGCAAAATATATGGAATGTGTGTTTGTTTGATTTGTGCAAATTTTACTGTAGATCTTGCTATGGTTTAAATGTGTCCCCCAAATTTTATGTGTTGGAAACTTAATCCCTGATGTAACAGTGTTGGGGAATGGGCCAATAAGAAGTAATTAAGTCATGAGCACTGAGCCCTCATGAATGGATTGATGTCCTCACGGGAATGGGTTATTACTAGACTAGGTTGCTTAAAAAGCAAGTTCAGGTACCCCTTGCTCTTTTGCTCTCACCCTCTCTTGCCCTTCCACCTTCTGCCATGGAATGAGGCAGCATGAAGGACTTCACCAGATGCTAGTGCTATGCTCTCGGACTTCATAGCTTCCAGAACCATGAGTCAAATAAACTTGAACTGTTTATAAATTACCCAGTCTATGATATTCTGTTATAGCAACACAAAATGGATGAAGACAAATCTCATTCTCTTTCTCCTATTTATTTTTCACTCAGCACCATTTTCTGAAAACCAGCCTTCCCTCCTGGCTAGCCCACATAATTCTGTAACTTATACATTTTTGTTGTTGTTGTTGATATGTGCAAGCAGTTCCTTGGGGATATATATGTCGGAATGAACTTAATGTATCACAGCATATTTACTCCTAGCTGAACCATTCTATGCCACCTCCAGTGTATAATGGGATATTCAATTATCAGATGGGTCATAACTTACAATTGCAGTCAAGACTTTAGTGCCCAGAATACACATACACACCAGGCAAGAAATAGTTTCAAAAATGATGATCTCATTGTACATAAGCCTGATATTTTAAGGGAAAGCTAGATTTAGTTCTTTTGGGAAAGAAAAACACACCTCTTTTACTTGCCTAAAAGTAGAGAATTTTTACACTTAAAAGTAAATTTAATTTTCCAGACACGATTTGCCTTTTGCTATTATCTGAATGAGACCTCCAAAATTCATGTGTTGGAAACTTGTTGGGAGGTGGGGCCTTTTAGGAGGTGTTTGGGTCATAAGGGCTCTGCCTCCATTCATGGAGTAATGTCATTATAAGAAGGACTTGCAGGAGTGGATTCTCCCTCTTCTGCCATGTGAGAATACAGAATGCCTCCCCTCTGGAGCATGTAGCAACAAGTCCTGATTTTGGAACCAGTGTCCAAACCTGCCAGTACCTTGGTCTTAGACTTTCCAGCTTCTGAAATGATGAGAAATAAATGTTATTTATAAATTACCCAGTTTCCAGTATTCTACTATAGCAGCACAAAACACACCAAGACACCTTTATTTCTTTTACGTGGTTGAACAAACAGGAAACCCCCTTTTCTAGGAGAAACTTCTTTCAATATCCCCTAGATATCTAACAAAAAGGCTTCTCTGTTATTTCACTGCAGATGTTTTCTCTATCTGCTCTGCTGTCACTATGGCTTGCACTGTATTTTGTCTTTTGGTTTTTGCTTTGGTCTGAAGAATGGTCCACCCAAAATTCATATGTTGAAGCCTAAACAATATCTTTTGAGCTCAGGACTTCATGGTTACTCTGAGTTACGACTGTACCACTGTAGTCCACCCTGTCTCTAAAACAAAAGAAATACTATTTTAAAAAAAAAGAAAAGAAAACCTAATTGCCAATGTGATGGCATTAGAAGGTAAGACCTTTAGAGGGTGATTACATCACCCCAAAAAGTGTGTTTTGTTATTTGCTGATATACTCACTAATGTTCTACAAGTAGTCCCTTTTGTTTTATTTTTTTGCTGTGACAATGCACCATATCATATATGTTACATGTTTGAAAAAGCTGTAAGAAGCAGGTGCTGTACCAAACTGAAGAATCGTCACACATCCTAGACAAGACAGTGATCAAAGGCAATGATTGAAGCTCTCACAACAAAGTGGGATACTGTCAGTTCCAAAGGTCTAAAGGCTAAATCCAGATGGCTTTTTATACACAGTTTCTTATCAGCAGCCATTTCTAGAAGGGCTGTATGGTTCAAAGCCAACACTACTCCAGTCTGAATAACTAACATAAATAATAATCATGGCCAGGCGTGGTGGCTTATTGGGTCAAAGCACTCATATATTCTTGGTCTTGGATGCACACAACTTGGAAAGACTGCAAAATATATAATAGGGAATTTCCTATTTATTATCTCACAGAATATGCCTTATAAATAATGCTTTTGATTCAAATCTAAAACTACTTGCTATTAACATACATCTAAAATCGAGTGATACTCATTTACAGCACCACACACACCCTAAACTGAGACATGCTGTGTGGATTTAGTGCACTTAAAAGAGGCTCCAGAGGCCGGGCAGGGTGGCTTACACCTGTAATCCCAGCACTTTGGGAGGTCGAGGTGGGAGGAACATCTGAGTTCAGGAGTTTAAGACAACCCCGGTCAACCTGGTGAAACCCCATCTCTACTAAAAATACAAAAATTAGCTGGGCGTGGTGGCGGGCGCCTGTAATTCCAGCTACTCAGGATGTTGAGGCAGGAGAATCACTTGGACCTGGGAGGCGGAGGTTGCAGGGAGCTGAAGATCAAGCTGTTGCACTCCAGCCTAGGTAGGCGGTAAGTGAGAAACTCTGTCTCAAAAAAAAAAAAAAAAAAAAAAAAAAAAAAAAAAAAAAGGGCTGGGCACGGTGGCTCACACCTGTAATCCCAGCAATTTGGGAGGCCAAGGTGGGTGGGATCATGAGGTCAGGAGATCGAGACTATCCTGGCTAACACGGTGAAACCCCGTCTCTACTAAAAATACAAAAAAATAGCTGGGCGTGGTGGCATGTGCCTGTAGTCCCAGCTACTTGGTTGGGAGGC
>NW_016807049.1:2611230-2620121 GCF_001698545.2 Rhinopithecus bieti
TAGAGAGCTCATTTGCCACTTCTGCCAGTGAAGACGCAACAAGGTGGTACCATTTAAGAACCAGGAAAGGGATCACCAGACACCTAGTTAGCTGGCATCTTGAACTTGGGCTCTCCCACCTCTAAAACTATGAGAAATAAATTTCTGTTGTGTGTAAGCCATCCAGTTGATGATGGTTTTTATACAGCAGCCCAAATTGACAAAGATAGTTCTAAATCACTTATTCCTCATCTCCACATCACTTTCACTCCTGAAAACACTAGACATCTGGTTCTGGGTAGGCATTTCCATAAACTTCTTCTTCCTCTTGAAAAAAGCTGCTGAAGCATTTATTCCTTCAGCATAAGCTGTTGCTTTATCCTGTGCTCCTGCTATGCCTATCATCACTGATTGCATTGGGTTGAATGCATGAGCTGAGTATTTTGAGCTTAGTAATATTTTCCCCATCTGCCAAAATGATAGGCTTAGATTAGGAGAATGCCAAGAAATAATGTAACTCAAAAAATTTTATAATTTTATATATTTTAAGGCAATTAATACCTCAATTAAGTCATTAGTTCTGTTGCAATAGGATAATATTGCTGAACTATATTCAGTAATGCTACTTACTCTCTTATATCTAGGAGAAATATAATGAGCACTTAAAATTCTTATAAGTTTTCTTTGTGTTATGAGCCTCATAGTTCTATTTGAAATCTATTTGAGTTACATACTTTGTAGAGACATAATACTTTTTATGAAAGATAAAATCTTATATAGACATCTATTGAGCATTGGTTTCTGTTATAACAAATAATAAATCAATGCATATAACAACTGGTATTTTTTCCTTATTGTTAGAACCAAAATTCCACTATGAATTAGAGAAAAATCTCCACTACAGTTAATACATTTTAACAAATTAAAAGGGCAATTTTTTTCTTAAACGATTTCTTTTCATATATAAAGACAGAACAAGTCTACCACTTTGAATTAGTGTAATGAAAGATCCCAGGGACCTTGGAGTAGATGAATAAATTTCTCATTGAGCAAAGAGTTACATCTGGGAGAAACAGTCTCCTGAGGTTATTTTGATTCAGGTTAAGGAACATAAATGAAAATATGTAAAGTCAATAAATTGTGATAAAATAATGGGAGGTGACTTGGTTAAGATCAATCTTCATGGAGACCATTAACAATTGGATATTTTCTTCCTGTGTACTGTAAGACTGGAATATAAAGTGTTCATGATGATTTTAACAACACAGACATATTTCAGTTTACACTGCCAATATCATAACCAAGAAAGTAGGACAGAGATACACTGGTTTCCATAGAATCTAGAACCCTGCAGAATTGTGATGCAATTCAAAAAAACATTTATTTAAAGCCTCCTAGGTTGCAAGCATATCATTCATTCAGCTAAGATATGGAGAGATTGCCACATAGATTACTTTGTGCTAAATGCTTTGGAGAAATAAAGAACAAAGCACCTTTTATTTTCTTGGAGTATTTTTAATCATTTTGTAGGAGGAAATAAGTAGAAGAAAAGTTTGGTGAAAAAAATACTTAAATATTACAAGAAGAAAATATATGAACTATATGTCAGTTGACCCTTGAACAAATAAGGGGCAAGAAGAGAATATATGAACTATATAAGCCAACCTAGATACTCAGTTGACCCTCGAACCTGGGGTTGGGGTCAATCCCTTCACACCCTGCATCTTCATAAGATAAAATCTGCATGTCACTTTTGACTCCCCCAAAACTTAACTACTAAGAGCCTATTGTTGGCCAGAAGCCTTACAGATAACATAAACAGTCAATTAACACATCTTCCTATATGTATTATATTCTGTATTACTACAATAAAGTAAGCTAGAGAAAGGAAAATGTTACTATGAGAATCATAAGGAAGAGGAAATGTATCTACTATTCATTAAGTGGAAGGGGATCATCATAAAGCTCTTCACTTTGGTCACCTTCACATTGAGTATGGTGTGAAGGACACTCAATGTGAGGAGTATTGAGGAGGAGGAAGAGTAGGGGTTTGTCTTGCTGTCTCAAGAGCGATGTCAGAGGCAGAAGAAAATCCATGTGTGGACCCATGAAATTCCAACATGTGTTGTTCAATGGTCAACTGTATACTTAAGAGACGTCACAATTCTAATTACTCAATATATATAAACATATATATGCTTGAGTCTCCAGAACCTGTTAAATATATTAGAAATTTGTCTTAAGTGAAGGTAAATAGTAACATAGAACATACAGCATTCAGCATACAAACTCATTGCATTAATAGCAGGGTTATACACATAGCACAGATCTACTTCCTTCCTTTTCTGACTGAATTTTTACTTCACTACATTTCCAGATCATTTCCTTTTATCTTTAATCTTTCTTACTTGATTTTAAGAATAGTTCTTAGGAAGGAGTGGGAAGGAGCAAAGATTTTTCCATAATGTTCCAGTAAAAGTGCCTTTTTTTTTTTTTTTTTTAAATGGAGTCTCGCTCTGTCGCCCAAGCTGGAGTGCAGTGGCGCAATAGCGACTCACTGCAAACTCTGCCTCCTGGGTTCAAGCAATTCTCCTGTCTCAGCCCCCTGAGTAACTAAGATTACAGGTGCGTGCCATGACACCAGGCTAATTTTTGTATTTTTAGTAGAGACGGGGTTTCACCATGTTGGTCAGGCTGGTCTCAAACTCTTGACCTCGTGATCCACCCACCTCGGCCTCCCAAAGTGCTGGGATTACAGGCATGAGCCACTGCGACCGGCCCAAAAGTGCCCCCATGCCACCCCCAAGGGGAAGGACAGGGGACACCAACACCAACTCTACAAGAGCAGGAATCATCTGGGCACAAGATAGCTCACAGTTATCAACCCAGCATTTTGGGAAGCCAAGGCAGGAGGATAGCTTGAGCCCAGGAGTTTGCAACCAGCCTGGGCAACATAGGGGGACTCCATCTGTACAAAAAAATTAAAAAATTTTTCAATGATGACATGTGCCTATTGTCTCAGCTACTTGGGAGGTAGAGGTGGGAAGATAACTTGAGCCCAGTAGTTCGAGGGTGCAATGAGCTGTGATCATGCCACTGCACTCCAGCCTAGATGGCAGAATGAAACCATTACTCAAAAAAAAAAAAAAAAAAAAAAACCAGAAATCATGGGTGTGTCTTTGTGACACAGTATATCTAGGTCTCTAGGCACATGATAGAAGGGCCTCTCTGAAATGATGATGTGCTATTATATGCACCTATTTTTATTGTGGAGTTACTGAAATTACTATAGCTACTAAATGAAATATTAGGAATTCAAACTCACATTTGGATCATTAAAAGTTAAAATACTGATGAGTTTTTCTATTTTTTTCTTTATTCCAATATGACAATATCTCTAACACTAAAATTAGAGCCAAGTTTACACATCCCGGGAAATAATCAGGAGACTTCACAGAAAAGAAGAAAATGGTACATAAAAGTGACTTTTGTAAAGAATAAATGAATTTCACTAATAATCTAATGTTTCTCAATGACAGAGACATTGAATTTCTTATTATCAAAATAACATCATTATCAGAAAGGTTATAATATTAAAAAGAATTTCCCAGGAAATACTAACTCATGAACCATTGTTAATATAGAACAATATTCAATAGTAACTAGATGACATTATGAGATTTCTCCATTTTACAAAAATGTCAAAGTCATACACATAATGATGAGTTTTTACAATGGAGACATACATAATTCAATGAACAATCTTAAGGTTTTAAATTTCCAAATAAAAGTATGTTATTTTAAAAAGTGTATAGGAATCTACTGTTTTCTCATCTCCAAAAGGCAGCAAAAGAAACAGTTGTTTAGGAAATTGTGTGGTTTTGGTTCATTCTTATTTTTTCCATTGGAATAGGAATTTATCTTTCAAATTGTTTTCACAACAAGCTTCCTGAGTAAAGGGGTCATGTGTGTGTTATTGACTTTTATGAAACTCATGAGCAGTGACTCTCATGAGGACATTACAGGGTATTACAGAGTTTTGTTCTGTTCTTTGTTTTTATGGTTATCTGTTTATGTGCTTAGTAAATTCAGAGGTTACAGCCTCTGTTCTCATAATATTGGTTCTATAATTTTCCACACACAGAATTCTGTATGGCCAGGAACCTGGAGAGTAGATACGTCTCAGGTGAGCCTTACTTGGATCTCATGTGTTCTTGAAGGAGCAACATGTTACGTGAGAACACGGAAGAAAGGAATCGCATTTGTCTGGAAGGTGAAGAAGTGAAGCCGCCTCCAATGCTGATACACTCCCATATCAGTCTTGTAACTTCCTTTGTCTATTCAGTCTGTCCTATTGCCTATGTTTAAATAGCTCTTGGAGAACACTGACCAAAAAAAAAAAAAAAAAAAAAATCAAAATGCATTGTCCTCAAGATTGGCTAAGCACTCATTGTATTAGTTTCCCAGGGCTGCTGAAATAAAATACCACAAACTAGGTGACTTATAAAAACAGAAATGTATTGACAAATTGTTCTGGAGGGTAAAAGTTTGAAGTCGGTATGTAAGCAGGGCCACACTCCCTCTAAAACCTGCAGAAGAGAATCTTTCCTTGCCTCTTCTAGCTTCTTGTGTTTGCCGGCACTCCTTGATGTATCCTTGTAGATGCAACTCCCCAGTCTCTAACTGTCATCGCATTGGTCATTGTAAGAACATCAGTCATTGGATTAAGAACTTGCCCTACTCCAGCATGACGTTATCTTAACCAATTACATCTGTAACAACCTATATCCAAATAAGGTCATATTCTGAAGCACTAGAGATTAGAATTTCCATATACTATATCTTTTAGAGTGATATGGTTTAGCTGTGTCCTCACCCAAATCTCCCCTTGAATTGTAATAATTCCCATGTGTCAAAAGCAGGGCCAGGGGGAGATAATTGAATCACGGACGCTGTTCCTCCACACTGTTCTTGTGGTAGTGAATTAAGTCTCACAAGATCTGATGGTTTTATAAATGGGAGTTCCCTTGCATATGCTCTCTTGCCTGCCACCATGTAAGATGTCATTTTGCTCTTCCTTTATCTTCTGCCCTGATTGTGAAGCCCCGCCCCTCAGTGAGTCAACTAAACCTCTTTCCTTCATAAATTACCCAGTCTCAGGTATGTCTTTACCAGCAGCGTGAAGAAAAGACAAACACTTGGAGAAACACAATGCAACCTAAAAACTCATAAAACTCATTGTCTCTTCTTCCTTGTATAGCCATACTAGATTTTCCAGCCTCCTTTGCAGACAGGGGAAGCCATAGAAGCCATTCTATTTAATGGAAAGAGGGTAGAAATTATTTACAACACTTCTCATCTAGACATAAAACCTCACATAGAATCCTCCAAGCTTTCTTTTCTATATCACCTGTATACAAAAGTATGAGTTTTGATTTTTCTATCAGAGCATATAATACAGTGGTAATCATCCAGGGCTGTTAGGGGAGCTATTTGTAACTTTTTGCTTCACTATTGTTATCATTAGCTTCGATCTTCAAGAGCACCTCATGTTAACAACATGTCTTTTGGAACTCTAGTCAATGTCATGCGCGTCCGTGTGAAGAGACCACCAAATAGGCTTTGTGTGAGCAACATGGCTGTTTATTTCACCTGGGTGCAGGAGGGCTGAGTCCCAAAAGAGAGTCAGCAAAGGGAGATAATGGTGGGGCCGTTTTATAGGATTTGGGTAGGTAAAGGAAAATTACAGTCAAAAGGGGTTGTTCTCTGGCGGGCAGGAATGGGGGTCACAAGGCGCTCATTGGGGAAGCTTTTTGAGCCAGGATGAGCCAGGATGAGCCAGGAAAAGGAATGTCACAAGATAATATCATCGCTTAAGGCAAGGACTGGCCATTTTCACTTCTTTCGTGGTAGAATGTCATCGGTTAAGGCAAAGCAGGGCATTTGCACTTCTTTTGTGATTCTTCAGTTACTTCAGGCCATCTGGGTGTATACGTGCAAGTCACAGGGGATGTGATGGCTTGGCTTGCGCTCAGAGGCCTGACAGTCAACACATCCACATTACACACAGGAATAAGGAGGACAGGGGAAGGACAAAACACCATTTGGAGCTGACTATTTCCTTTGAAGACCTGTCCTGACAGCCCAGAACAATAATTTCTGCTTATATCTGGCTGGCTACCCATATCTACTAGGAAATCCGGGAATAATGTCCAACACTAGAGTTCTGGCTGCTGAGTAAGAAGATGAGAATGTCTATTACATGAACAACTACAAGTCTCTTCTATAGAGAAAAAAAAAGGAACCAGAACTCAGGGGCTTCTTGACTTAGCCCCACATCTGGAGAGTAGATGTATCTCAGGTGAGCCTTACTTGTATCTCATGTGCAAGTCACTGCTCCTGATCTCATGATGCAAAAGATAAACAGACTCAGAAGCCCATGTTCCTTCCACTCAGTAGTTCTCACGCAGGGGTGGTTTTGCCTTCTAGGGGACATGTGGCAATGTCTTGAGGCATCTTTGATGCCCTGACTTGGGCAAGGATACTACTGTTATCTAGTAATATCCCTATTATTTCCTTTGAAGACTTGTTCTGGCAGCCCAGACCACTGATTTCTGCTTATATCTCATTGGCTACCCATAGGTACAAGAGAATCTGGGAATGATCTCCAACGCTAGAATTCTGGCTGCTGGGTAAGAAGATGAGAACACCATCTATTACTAACACCAAAAGCTATGAGTATAGTCCAGGAATGCTGCAAAACACCCTACCAATCACAGGACAGCTCCCACAACAATGCATTTTTGACCCAAAATGTCAGTGTGCTAAGGTGGATCCATTCTGCAAACATGGCTCAGCATCTGACATCATCTTAGCAAATCCTCTTCTCTTGAGAAGGAAGAGGTGAAGCAAGAAGGACAACAGGCAGAGGTATAGAAATGTGTGCATCTCCTACAGTCGGATCCATATCCAGAAACACACAAGAGCCAAGTCCATGACCAACCATGGTAAAGGCAGCCCCACTAGGGAGGAGCTGCAGAGTCACTCCCGCCTGACCACCACGTGGTTACCTCTTCAGTGCTGCAGTTCTGTATGTACATCCTCCTGGCAGCAGTGAGATGGGAGCTCAGTACTGGTCTACAAAATTATTAAGTTAATTTGAAGGCCACACTATCAACTAGGCTGAAAATTCAATCCATCATCTATTTCTGTCTTAAAGCATACCTAGCTCTGCTGTCCAATATAACAACTCAAGATGACGCGAAACATGAGAAAATCGAAGCACTACATGGTTGCCCCAAATGAGTAAAATAAAAACCCCTGACATTAAATTTCAACATAGAGAATAAAATTCTAAAATGGAAGCTCCATTTTCTTTTTTCGAAAGTGAGAAAAAAAATCCCTAACTAAAATATTTTATCCACTGAGGACATTAAATTCCCAAATAAATTAAAGTTTCAAAATCTTCTCTGCATAATTTTATTACATTTTTTTCATTCTAGCCACAATATCCATACTTGGATGCCTAGATGATTTTCTTCCCTTCTTTATCCCCCTCAACAGCCCACACCATCTTCTGCTGGAACTGATGCAGCTCTTTCAGAATCTAACTCCAAATTTCTCATATGTCCTATATTCTGAAAACTTCAACATCCAAAGGACATCTAGAGGTTATCAAGTACCAGTTCCACTTTCACAGCCTTTAAAAAGCACTGGCAGTTCTATTGATAGCCTCTCCAATAATTATTACTCTTTCCTTCTTTTGGGGGGGGGGGGGAAAAAATAAAATGACATGTGTTCACCACTGTAGTATCATATGGAATAACTTCTGGGCTCTGTCTTTCCTTCCCTCTCTGCCCTCTAACTCCTAGCAGCCACTTTATACATATATATATATAATTATACTTTAAGTTCTAGGGTACATGTGCACAACGTGCAGGTTTGTTACATATGTATACATGTGCCATGTTGGTGTGCTGTACCCATTAACCCATCATTTACATTAGGTATATCTCCTAGTGCTATCCCTTCCCACTCCCCCCATCCCATGACAGGCCCTGGTGTGTGATGTTCCCCTTCCTGTGTCCAGGTGTTCTCATTGTTCAATTCCCACTTATGAGTGAGAACATCTGGTGTTTGGTTGTTTCTCATTGTGATAGTTTGCTGAGAATGATGGTTTCCAGCTTCATCCATGTCCCTACAAAGGGCATGAACTCATCCTTTTTTATGGCTGCATAGTATTCCATAGTGTATATGTGCCACATTTTCTTAATCCGGTCTATCATTGATGGACATTTGGGTTGGTTCCAAGTCTTTGCTATTATGAATAGTGCCACAATAAACATACGTGTGCATGTGTCTTTATAGCAGCACGATTTATAATCCTTTGGGTATATACCTAGTAATGGGATGGCTGGGTCAAATGGTATTTTTAGTTCTATATCCTTGAGGAATAGCCACTCTGTCTTCCACAATGGTTGAACTAGTTTACAGTCCCACCAACAGTGTGAAAGTGTTCCTGTTTCTCCACATCCTCTCCAGCACCTGTTGTTTCCTGACTTTTTAATGATCGCCATTCTAACTGGTGAGAGACGGTGTGTTTTTGTGGTTTTGATTTGCATTTCTCTGATAGCGAGTGATGATGAGCATTTTTTCATGTGTCTATTGGCTGCATAAATGTCTTCTTTTGAGAAGTGTCTGTTCATATCCTTTACCAGCTTTTTGATGGGGTTGTTTTTTCTTGTAAATTTGTCTAAGTTCTTTGTAGGTTCTGGATATTAGCCATTTGTCAGATGAGTAGATTACAAAAATTTTCTCCCATTCTGTAGGTTGCCTGTTCACTCTGATGGTAGTATCTTTTGCTGTGCAGAAGCTCTTTAGTTTAATTAGATACCATTTGTCAATTTTGGCTT
>NW_016807049.1:2622018-2648302 GCF_001698545.2 Rhinopithecus bieti
TTATTTCTCCTTCACTTACGAAGTTTAGTTTGGCTAGATATGAAATTCTGGGTTGAACATTCTTTTCTTTAAGAATGTTGAATATTGGCCCCCACTCTCTTCTGGCTTGTAGAGTTTCTGCCGAGAGATCCACTGTTAGTCTGATGGGCTTCCCTTTGTGGGTAACCCGACCTTTCTTTCTAGCTGCCCTTAATACTTTTTCCTTCATTTCAACTTTGGTGAATCTGACAATTATATGTCTTGGAGTTGCTCTTCTGGAGGAGTATCTTTGTGGCGTTCTCTGTATTTCCTGAATTTGAATGTTGGACTGCCTTGCTAGGTTGGGGAAGTTCTCCTGGATAATATCCTGCAGCGTGTTTTCCAACTTGGTTCCATTCTCCCCGTCACTTGCAGATACACCACTCAGACGTAGATTTGGTCTTTTCACATGGTCCTATATTTCTTGGAGGCTTTGTTCATTTCTTTTTACTCTTTTTTCTCTAAACTTCTCTTCTCACTTCATTTCATTCATTTGATCTTCATCCGCTTCATCCCTTTCTTCCAGTTGATCGAATCGCCTACTGAAGCTTGTGCATTCGTCATGTAGTTCTCCTGCCATGGTTTTCAGCTCCATCAGGTTATTTAAAGACTTCTCTACACTGGTTATTCTAGTTAGCCATTCGTCTAATCTTTTTTCAAGGTTTTTAGCTTTGTTGCGATAGATTTGAACTTCCTCCTTTAGCTCAGAGAAGTCTGATTGCCTGAAGCCTTCTTCTCTCAACTCATCAAAGTCATTCTCTGTCCAGCTTTGTTCCATCGCTGGCGAAGAGCTGCGTTCCTTTGCAGGGGGAGAGGCACTCTGATTTTTAGAATTTTCAGCTTTTCTGCTCTGTTTTTCCCCATCTTTGTGGTTTTATCTACCTTTGGTCTTTGATGATGGTGACGTACAGATGGGGTTTTAGTGTGGATGTCCTTCCTGTTTGTTAGTTTTCCTTCTAACAGTCAGGACCTTCTTCTGCAGATCTGTTGGAGTTTGCTGGAGGTCTACTCCAGACCCTGTTTGCCTGGGTATCAGCAGCAGAGGCTGCAGAACAGCAAATATTGCTGAACAGCAAGTGTTGCTGCCTGATCATTCCTCTGGAAGCTTCGACTCAGAGGGGTACCCAGCCATGTGAGGTGTCAGTCTGCCGCTACTGGGGTGTGCCTCCCAGTTAGGCTACTTGGGGGTCAGGGACCCACTTGAGGAGGCAGTCTGTCTGTTCTCAGATCTAAAACTCTGTGCTGGGAGAATCACTACTCTCTTCAAAGCTGTCAGACAGGGACATTTAAGTCTGCAGAGGTTTCTGCTGCCTTTTGTTTGGCTATTCCCTGCTCCCAGAGGTGGAGTCTACAGAGGCAGGAAGGCCTCCTTCAGCTGTGGTGGGCTCCACCCAGTTCGAGCTTCCCGGCCGCTTTGTTTACCTACTCAAGCCTCAACAATGGCGGGCGTCCCCTCCCTCAGCCTCGCTGCCACCTTGCAGTTCAATCTCAGACTGCTGTGCTAGCAATGAGCAAGGCTCTGTGGGCATGGGGCCCTCCAAGCCAGGTGCGGGATATAATCTCCTGGTGTGCCGTTTGCTAAGACCGTTGGAAAATAGCAGTATTAGGGTGGGAGTGACCCAATTTTCCAGGTGCCATCTGACTAGGAAAGGGAATTCCCTGACCTCTTGCGCTTCCTGGGTGAGGCGATGCCTCACCCTGCTACGGCTCACACTCAGCGGGCTGCACCCACTGTCCTGCCCCCGCTGTCCAACAAGCCCCAGTAAGATGAACCCAGTACCTCAGTTGGAAATGCAGAAATCACTCGTCTTCTGCGTCACTCACACTGGGAGCTGTAGACTGGAGCTGTTCCTATTCGACCATCTTGGAATTGCCCACCCTCAACTCTTTCCTTCTTGTTGGCAAGCGTCTGAATTTGTTCCAATATTCGACCTTCTCTATGAAACCGAGTGATTTAGAAGATGTGAATCCAAACCCCAGTCATATTTCTCCTACTGTGTGTTATCATATCTCTATGTGCTACCTGATTCTGAGATGGTTGACTTGTAACTATGAGAGGGGCTAACCATGATATTGGTGAAGGCTGTGTCAGTAGAGGTTCATACGGAGAAGTAAAACTTGTATGAGTTATATAGAACAGATAATTTATTATAGGAATTAGACGTTTCTCAATTCTAGGAGAAGCAGGGGAAATACACATCCAGAAATGAATTGTTAGGGGATCACAGAGAAGTAATTAACCAGAGATCATAAAAGGGAGCTGGTGGAGAGATCCATGGAAAGTTACTGCTTCTGCATCTAGTGGTGGGTTTGAAGTCACTGCAAGTAATCATTTAAAAGGAAAAGCTGAAAGTGAAGTGAGAAAAAGCAAAGCCAACACTGGAAAACACTGTTTTCCATGAAAACAAACTGAAATCTGCATCTGTCTCTCATAGCATTCAAATTTGGTTTTGTGCATGACCTACAGAAGGTCGGGCCCTTTACCAGAGAGATGCACACACATCTGTCCCAAGGCTCAGTGAAGCTGAAGGAGGAGATATCATCAGTGTTGGAGAAGCTGTGTGCTGTTCCATGCCGATAATGTGAGCTGGCAGATCGAGACAATGTGCATGACCAAAAGCAGCCACTTCTAAGTATAGTGACTGTTGCTTCATCTCTCACATCTAAATCTCATGCAAATTTATCTTGAGGTCAACCCTAGTCTAGAACTTCAGAAGGGAAGAAACTCTCAGAAACATACTTCCAACTTCACTAAGTTACTCACAGTACACAAACCACCATGATAGAGGAATAGAGAGAAGGAAAGAAGTTGGGCTCTTGTTTACATCACTGAGCTCTGCACAAACCAACAGTGAGACCTCTTCTATCTCCAGATTTCTTATTTATCAGAAAATACATCTTTCTTATTGAATAAGCTATTTTGAGTTGTGGTCTTCTGTTACTTGTAGCCAAAATCATCCTAACCAATAAACCAATACACTTCATAATCTAAAGACACATTGTTACCAGCTACAAACCATAACAGAAATGTAGTATTATCTGGAAGAACAGGAAAAAATAAAGAAATAAAAGATAAATTACTCTTGCATAATAATTCAATATATACCAATCAATGTTTTAATGTTTGCTCTACACCCTATGAATTTAGAGTCAAACAGAAGAAAGCTCCCAACAAAAGTGAATCATGATACTATGCGTTCTATATCTTTAGGAGAAGACCATCCGTCTGCAATTTCAGAGATCTAAATTGATGTCCCTGTATCAACTAAGATAGATTCTAAGGTTAAGGAAACAAAAAGTTACCTACTGGCCAAGGGCCCGGGGCTCAGCTGGCACGGCAACTCCCTAAATTTTTACAGCAACAAAAAAACCTCACTCATGCTGAACTGCCTAACAATAGGAGCTATCAGGCAAAATGTCATACCCTTCCTGACTGATTTACGACCCAGGCCACTACAACTCAGATTGGACAAAGGACCTGCCTCACAAACATTCTTTCCTGATAAACAACCACAGACTGCAAGCCAGTTTTCAGCCACCTTATGGAGACTGTCCACAAGCTGTATTTGCATCCTATAGTTTACCTTTTCATATACCAAGCCAAATTCCTCTTCATTTTAATGCTAAAACCCCACCCCAAAGTGAGCATGGGATGTATGTTACATATATGTTTATTCATTGTGTATGCACTCAGCTTCCTTCATAAATATGTACAGATATTCCCCCAAACCTGCTGAATATGTTTGACTCTATTGTGTAATACAGACCCCATGAGACATAAAAGCTAATTCCCCCTTTCCCTCTTCGGAGACAGAGCACTTTTGATTCACATCAGGAACTGTCTCTTCCCTACTTGCAAACTGATATCACCAATAAAGCTCTTCTTTCTATTTAGCCATCCTGGTGGTCCTTTGGATAACACACCTATACATGCTTCCTCTTTTATTAGAGGATGGCATTTAAAGTACCCCTGCCTTCTGAAACACAATAATATAAATGTTAAATGGAAGAAACTGAAATCACCAGATTGATCACATGTTTATAACAAGGAACAGCCTATATATTTAAATTACCTTCACTTCTATTTTATTTTGACTCCCTGAGTTCCTAGCACTATAAAGCCAGATGGTGTAGAGGTCTACTTAGAAGCGCTATTGTGAGAAGAGTACTCCAAAACTCTCAGGCAAAGTCTATGACTTAGTATTTCTTACAGTTCAGCCCTTTAATCTGTGTTTATATTTCAACTAGGATGATAACTATATTAGTTCATTTTCACACTGCTATAAATAACTACCTGAGACTGGATAATTTATAAATAAAAGAGGTTTAACTGGCTCATGGTTCCACAGGCTGTACAGAAAGCATGGCTCAGGAAACTTATAATCACAGCATAAGGTGAAGGGCAAGCATGCACATCTTCACATGCCTGGCAGGAGACAGAGAGGGAGAAGGGGCAAGTGCTACACACTTCTAAACAACCAGATCTTGTGAGTACTCACTATCACCAGAACAGCAATGGGAAAGGCCACTTCCATGATCTAATCACCTACCACCAGGAGCCTGCTCCAGGAGTGAGGATCACAATTTGACATGAGATTTCGGTGGCAACACAGAGCCATATTGCTAACCAAGGCATTTTTGTCCTGCTGCCCCAGCCTCTTGCTCTGGTTTCAAAACAGTTCATTGGCACTAGTAAAGGTAAATATGCTCACCCCTTTTTTTATGAGCATATGTATGCTGTAATGAAAGTTGATCATATGAATTGGGTCACTCTTGTTGCACTCAACTAACAGAGTACCCTGAATACAAAACATTGTTCCAAGAATGCAGTTTTCTGCAAGCCTGACTGCTGAAACTGCTTATATTAACCTAAAATCAGTTTTATCTATCGCTTCCAGGATAACTTGTTACACCTCTAGGACTAATTTTTCCACCATCATTGCTCCCAGTTGAAGCTTGCAAGCCCACCAAACCTTTACTAGTACCAATGAACTATTTCAAAGGGCAATACCTAACATTTACCTTTTTCATAAAACCTCTAACCTTCTCTTTGTTCTTCAGATATACCACAGACCACCAGTCAGCATGTATACCCCAAATTGCAATTATTTTTCCCAAATAAAACATTAAATTTAGAGATTCATCTTCACATTTTTGTTTTGCCTTTGACACTGCATCATTAGGAAAAGTTTTCCTTTGCCCCCATGTTTGACCCAGTCAGAGAGTTGCTGTCAACAGACACCTAAACCGAACTGAACTGCAGCAGCTGATGCTTCAGAAGCCATTCCCTTCGAGGGCAAAATGAAGGTTAATGTGTCATTTGTGTGCTGCTTGCCTTGTCTTCCCTTCATGTTTTAATTTTCCCAGTCTTGGGTATTTTTTGCTATTTTAATAGCAACAGAAACATGCATTTCCACCACTTGTTCTCTATTCATGGAAAATTATACAGTATTTAATTTACCTCTATTCTTCCTCTACCCCTTTCAAGCAGATATAACCTAGGTCCTCCTCCAAAAGAAATGTAATCTGTTTCTCTTATTGGCATGCCATCCTTCTCTTTCTGTTTCTCACCCTCCTAAATTGTCTGCAAGAGAAAAACACCCTTTTTTCCTGAGACCGTGTTTCCTACTAAAGCCCTTTCCTTTTGTCAAACTCTGAAGTTTCAGATTCTTACAGCAAATTTTCCCTCTGCCTAGGAGCAAATTTGATTTCAAGAGCAAAGCTGATACGCCATAGAGCTTTTTAATCTCACTGGCTTTTCATTTTATAATAATTTTATTGAGATGTTCCCAAGATGAAATACATCCTTTAGAATGAAACCCCCCCCCCCATTTTTTGTTATCTATGCATTGATAAAATATTTTATACCACGGTAATGAACCTGACATATGACTCCAAAGCATAATTATAATCTGTTCTAAGATCAAAATATGGGATGGGAGAGAGGAAATATAGCATAACAAGGAATGCCCTAGGCTTAGACATAGTTCACAACAAGGTAAAGAGAAGCCTACTTTTGCATGATCAATCATAAGATTATCATTGTCTTAAGATCCTGTATATACCCACTTCCTAAGTTTTAAAAGAGACTTTCCTATCCCTAAGGAAGCCATCTGACTTTTCCATGTTAGATTCTACCAACACAATATATAATTAACTGCAGTCAAATATTCCTGGTATGCCTTCCCTGATTATAAGGTAAAAAAAAAAAAAAAAAAAAAAAATGTGTTCTTAGCCAATACTATATTCCTGACAGTTTATTGCAGTTTTAGACAACTTGCCTGGATGCCCAAAATAATCCCTTTCTACTTATACTAGCTTTGTTCACATTTAATATGACTGGAGATAAAACAGAGGAAGAGGAGGAGGCATCTACCAATCAATCTGGAACACCAATTTCCACCAGTTAGTAATTTTCTGCCAAAGTTCTAGAGCATCATAATACATTAAACACTGGAATAGGATGATACTAAATAAAACATTTGCAGGCATCTATCTCTTTCATCCCACTACCACTCCAAATCAAAAGGCATTAAAGTTTAAGGTGGGGTTGGTAGATTGATCTAGAAATCCCCCCATCCATGGATGCTTAAACCATGTAAATAACTACCACCCTTCCTTTATCTTAGAGATAATTCTATCTGCAAGCCTCCATGTCTTCATCAGCTGTGGTCAGAGGAAGGTCTTAGAATTGTTTCTGGCTCTGGGAAAGTTCTTCTCATCCCCATGACACTTGACACTTGGAGCCTCTCAACCATTTTATTTGTTTGTTGATTTATTTATTTATTTTGCCTTGGAATTATTAGGAGTAATTACATAACGCCATTTTTGTCTGCTTATATTAATTGCTATAGAAAGAATCAACTTCTGGAATGAGGGAGTGAAGACCTCGGTGGTGGACTAGTCTCTTGCAAAACAATAAAAATGTTGAGAAAACTAAAATTAACCATTTTTGAAACCTTAAAATTAAACAAAGCCACAGAACACACTTAAAAAATATATATATGCAAGAAAAACTACTGAACCTTGGTACGACAGTGGGGTCTTTGATGTTTTGACATGTGGCTATTTCCATCACTCCTCCTTCCCAAGCTCAGTGGCCTGATAGCCTGATGAAAAACAAGCAATCTCATAGCTAACAGACAAGATTGATCCTGTTTGGTACTCCATTAAAAGCAGCATTTCCACAGCATAGTCAATACTTGTCTCAACTTCCAGCTACTCACAAAATCTCCATTCCTGGGGTGTTGTGGCTATTTGACTTAACTCAGAGTCCAGCTCAGCTGAAATTCTAAAAAGCCCTACTCCCGGAGCATTGCCAAAACAATAACAATTTACTGACAACATTGCAGCTGCCTTGAGCTGTGAAGTCAGTTGGTGCAAACAAAACCCTGGCCATAATTTAAAAGCAGCTCCTGGAAAACAAAGTAAGCATAAGGAAGTTTAAAAAACTTCAATATATTCCTGGGGATCTAAAAGGATGATTGCATGTGCAAGGTTGTATATATGCTCAGAAAGACCTGGGACAGGAAAAGCCTGTCATCACCCCTGCCTGAACTTGGGGTCTTGAGAAGACAGAAACTGAGGGCTAAAATTGTCTTTAAAACTTACTGAAATGTGCTTGGAGGTGCAGCAAGATGGTGGAAAAGAAGGTTCCACCAATTGTTCCTTCCACAAGGACACCAATTTAACAACAATCTACACAGAAAACAAAAAAACAAAACAAAAAAAAACAGCAACAAAATAACAAACAAAAAACCACCATCATAAGAATCAAAAATTAGGTGAGCACTCATAGTACCTGGCTTTAACTTCCTACTGCTGAAAGAGGCACAGAAGAGATAGAAAAGACAGTCCTGAATCACCGACCACACTCCTCCCCAACCCCTGGCCATGGCAGCTTGTTGCTGAGAGCATCTCGGGGTGCTGGGGGAGGTGAATATAGCAATTGTGAGGCACTGAACTCAGAGCTGTCCTGTTACAGAAGAAGGGAAAATCGGACCAAACTCAGCTGACACCCACCCACAAAGGGAGCATGTAAATCAGTCCTACCCAGAGCAGAATCGCCTGGCCCAGCAGACAGAACATGAGTTCCCACAAACCTCGCCACCGAAGGCTACAGTGTTCTGTCTCCAAGCAAACTTGAAAGGAAGTCTAGGCCATAAAAACGGCAACTGTTAGGCGAGTCCTAGTGCTGAACTAGGCACAGAGGCAGTGGCCTGCTAGGGGGCAAGGAGACACCAGCTGGGGTAGGCAAGGAACTGCTGGCATCACCCCTCCCCTAACCCCAGGCTGCACAGTTCACAACTCAAAAGAGACACTTCCTTTCAGTTGAGGACAGAAGAGGGAAGAGTGGGGAGGACTTTGTCTTGCTTCTTGGATATCAGCTCAGCCGCAGCAGGATAGGGCACTGGTCAGAGTTGTAAGGCCCCTGTTCTAGATCCTAGCCCCCAGATGACATTTCTAGACACATCCTGGGCCAGAGGGAACCAAATGTCTTGAAAGAAAAGACCCAGTTACGGCAGCATTCATCATCTGCTAACTGAAAGGCCCTTGGGCCCTGAATAACCAGCAGTGTTACCCAGGTATTACATCGAGAGTCTTGGGTGAGCCTCTGAGACCTGCTGGCATCAGGTGAGACTTGGCACATTACCAGCTATGATGGCTATGGGGTAAAACTCCTTCTGCTTGAGAAAGCAGAGGGACTAGTAAAGGGGACTTAGTCTTGCATTTTAGGTACCAGCATGGCCACAGTGGGGTAGATCACCAAGCGGGCTCTTGGAGTCCTCAATGCCAATACTTGACCCTTAGATGGCATTTCCGGACCTGTCTTTGACGAGAGGGGAGCCCACTACTCTGATGGGTGAGTCCCAGGCCAGGCAGCATTAACCACAAGCTGATTTAAGAGATCTTGTCCTAGAATAAATGTTTCTGAGTACTTCAATAAGAAACAAAAGGGTATTAATGAGCAATTAGTAATCACCCGAAGGTATAAAACTCACTGGTGATACTAAGTACACAGAAAAACACAAATATTACAACACTGTAACTGTGGTGTGTACGCTATGCTCATACTAAGTAGAAAGACGAAACAATGGGCCAATCAAAAATAACTACAACAAATTTTTAAGACATAGTCGGTAAAATAAGATATAAATAGAAACAATAAAAAAGATGGGAGGATGAATATAAGATGCAGAGTTTTTATTAGTTTTCCTTTTGCATGTTTATTTGTTTATGTAAACAGTGTTGTTAACATGTTAAAATAATGGGTTATAAACTAGTATTTGCAAACCTCATGGTAATGTCAAACCAAAAAACATACAATGGTTTATTAGTCCATTTTCATACTGTTATAAAGAACTGCCCAAGACTGGGTAATTTATAAAGGAAAGAGGTTTCATTTTCTCACAGTTCTCATGGCTGGGGAGGCCTCAGGAAACTTACAATCATGGTGGAGAGACATAGGCCCCAATGCAATATAGCGGGAGCTTTCAACACCTCACTTTCAGCATTGAACAGATCTTCCGGAAAGAAACCCAACAAAGAAACATCAGACTTAATCTACACTGTAGACCAAATTGGTCTAATAGATATTTACAGAAAACTTAACTCAAGAGCTGCAGAATACACCTTCTTTTCATTAGCATATAGATCAATCTCAAGGATAGACCGTATGTTAAGTCACAAAACAAGTCTCTTACAGCACTCAAAAAATTTTAAATAATATTAATCATCTTATTTGGTCACAATAAAATAAAACTAGAAATTAAAAACAAGAGGAATTTTGGAAACTATCCAAATACATGAAAATTAAACAATAGGCTCCTGAATGACCAGTGGTCAGTAAAGAAATTAAGAAGAAATCTGAAAATTTTTTTGAAACAAATGATGAAAGAAACACAATATACCAAAACCTAAACAGCAAAAGCAGTACTAATAGGGAAGTTTAGCATAAGAGCTACATCAATATAGAGGAAAACCTTCAAATAAACCATCTATCATGCATCTTAAAGAAGTAGAAAAGCAAGAGTAAACTGAACCCAAAATTAGTAGAAGAAAAAATTAATAAAGATCAAATCATGAATGAAATAAAAATCAATACAAACATCAATGAAACAAAAAGGTTTTTTTTTTCAAATATTAAGCAAAATTGACAAATCTTTAGCCAGACTATACAACAATCAAATCAAAAGGGGTTAAAGATCTAAATCTAAGACTTCAAACCATGAAACTGCTACAAGAAAACATCGGGGATAATCTCCAAGTCATTGGTCCAGGCAAAAATTTATTAAGCAATACCCCACAAGCACAGGCAACGAAAGCAAAATGTTTCACATCAAGTTAAAAAGCTTCTGCAAAACAAAAGATATAATGAACAAAGTGAAGAAACAACCCACAGAATGGGAAAATATATGTGCAAACTACCTATTTAACAAGGATTAATAACCAGAATATATAAGGAGCTCAAACAACTCTATAGAAAAACATCTAATAATCCAATCAAAAAATGGACAAAAGATTTGAATAGACATTTCTCAAAAGAAGACATACAAATGGCAAACAGGCATATAAAAAGGTGCTCAATATCACTGATCATCAGAGAAATGCAAATCCAAACTACAATGAGTATCATCTCAGCCACCTCAATTAAAATGGCTTATACCCAGAAGACAGGCAATAACAAATGCTGGAGGGGATGTGGAGAAACGGGGACTCTTGTACACTGTCAGTGGGAATGTAAATTAATACAACCACTACGGAGAACAGCTTAGAGATTCCTCAAAGAAACTAAAAATAGAGCTACCATACGATCCAACAATCCCACTACTGGGTATAGACGCAAAAAAAAAAACGGGGGGGGGGATACCAGTGTATCAAAGACATATCTGCACACTCATGTTTGTTGCAGCACTGTTCACAATACCAAAGACTGGGGAGCAACTTAAGTGTCCATAAACAGATAAATGGGTAAAGAAAATGTGGTACATACACACCATGGAGTACTATTCAGCCATAAAAAAGAATGAGATTCAGTCATTTGCAATAATATGGATGTAACAGATCATTATAAGTAAAATAAGCCTGGCACAGAAAGACAAACATCGCATGTTCTCACTTATTTGTGGGATCTAAAAGTCAAAACAACTGAACTCGTGGACACAGAGAGTAAAGAATGGTTACCAGAGATGGGGATGTATAAAGGGGAGCTCCAGGAGAGGGCAGGATGGTTAATGGGTTCAAACAAAGTTAGAATGAATAAGACCTACTATTTGATAGCACAACAGGGTGACTATAGTCAATAATAAGCTAATTGTACATTTGAAATAACTTAAAGAGTATAATTGGTTTGTAACTCAAAGGATAAATGCTTGAGTGGATGAATACCCCAGTCTCCACGATGTGATTATTTCACATTGCATTCCTGTTTCAAAACATCTCATGTACCCCATAAATATATATACCTACCATGTACCCACAAAAACTAAAATCTTCTACTGATCATTGGCTGACCACTAAATCATACTTGGTATCCTACTGAAATTAACACACTATTAATCTGAATTAAATTATTTTACATTGAAATACTAATTGTAATCTCCAACTTCTAAGAGAATAACAAAAACTATAGTAAAATAAGCAACAAAGAAATTAAAGTGATATTAAAAACATTACCCTAAAAGTATCTATTCAATACAAAAGATGACAGTAATCAAGGAGTAGAGAAATAAAAAAGATACAAGACACAGAAAACAAATAACAAAATGAAAGAAATATAGTATACCAGTAATTTTATTAAACATAAATGGATTAAATATTCTAATTGAAGGAAAGATTAAAGAAAATAAAAATAAATAAAAATTTAAAATTACAACCCATGATCTAGAGACATACTTTAGATTCAAAGACCCAAATAAGTTGAATGGGAAAAGATGGAAAGTATTACCACGCTATCACACAAGGAGTAACAAAAAGATGGGCTTTTAGAATAAGATCAGGCAAAATAAACTTTAAGACAAAAATTGTTAAAAGAAACTAATGACATCTTATAATGATAAGAGGATCAAGTCATCAGGAAGAAATAACAATTACAATATATGTATGTACCTAATAACAGTGCCCCAAAATATATGAGGTAAAATATACAGAACTGAAGGGAGAAATAGAAAATTCAACAATAATAGCTGGAGACTTCAATACCTTACTTTCAGTAATGGATAAAACACACAGGCCAATGATCAACAAAGTAACAAAAGACCTGAACAACACCATAAAACAACTAAACTGAACAGATATATACAACATTTTACCCAACAGAAGCAGCACACACTTTTCCTCAAAATCATGTAAAACATTCTTCAAAATAGATTACACGCTAGTCCATAACACAAGCCTCAGTATATTGAAATAATACAGTGTGTTCACTGACCTAAATCAATTAAGTTAGAAATCAACAACGTAAGGTTTTGGGAAAATTCACAGTTTTGAAAATCAAAAACACACTTTTAAATAACCAGTAGATCAAAGAAGAAATCACAAGAGAAATTAGAAAATATTCTGAAGTAAATGAAAATGAAACACAAAATACCAAAACTTTTGAGATGCAGCATCAGTTATTGAAGGTAAATATAGAGATGCTAATGCCAATATCAAAAAGAAGGAAAGATCTTAAATCAGTAATCTCACTTTCCACATTATAAAACTAAAAAAGAAAAGCAAATAAATTCAAAGCAAGCAGAAAGAAGACAAAACGTAGAGCTGAAATAAATGCAATAGAGCAGAGATGAAAAATCAAGAACATCAATGAAGCCAAAAGCTGGTTCATTGACAAGAGCAGCAAAATAGAAAAATCTTTAGCTTAGGCTGACCAAGAAAAAGAAGATTCAAATTTCAAAAACCAGGAATGAAAGAAGGAATATATCTAACCCATTAAAGAATATAAAGGATTATAAGGGAATCCTAGAAATACATGTTTTTCAAAAAATTAATTAGATAACAGACAAAATGGACCACATCCTGGAGAGACACAAAATACAGGAACAGACACAAGAAGAAATATGTAATTAGAGTAGATTTATGACAAGTAAAGAGATTGTGTTAATAATCTTGAAGCTTTCTATAAAGAAATGCCCACCTCCAGATTAATTATCCAGAACATTTAAAGAATTAATACCAAGTAACTATCTTCAATCTGGTAAAAAAAAAAAAAAAAAAAAAAAAAATCTACCAAAACCCCACAGCTAACATCATACTTAACAATAGAGGATTGAATGCCTTCCTCCAAAAATAAGAAAGAAGCAAGGATGTCCACTTTTGCCACTTTCATTCAACATTATATTTGAGATTCTAGCCAGGAAATTTAGGCAAGAAAAAGAAAAGTGTGATGGGTGGCTCACGCCTGTAATCCCAGAAGTTTGGGAGGCTGAGGCGGGTGGATCACCTGAGGTCAGGAGTTCAAGACCAGCCTGGCCAACATGGTGAACCCCTGTCTCTACTAAAAAGAAAAAAGAAAAAAAAAATAGAAAATAGTAAAACTATCTCCATTTGCAAGTGATACGACCTTTCATACAGAAAATCCTAAGGAATCCATAGAAAAAAATTGTTATAACTTATAAATGAGTATAATAATGTAGCAAAATATAAGATAAATATACAATAATAAATTGTATTTCTATATATTAGCAATGGAAAATCTGAAAATTAAATTAAAAATATAATTTATAGTAGCATCAAAAAGAATAAAATACTTTGGAATAAATTTAACAAAAACAGTACAAGACTTGTACACTGAAAATACAAAACATTGGTGAAAGAAATAAAAGAATATATAAATAAATGGAAAAACATCACATATCCATAGAATAATATTGATATGACAATATTCCTTGTTATGAGTTGAATTGTGTCTTCTCAAAAGCCATGTTAAAGTCCTAAACCCTGGCCCCTGTGAATATGACCTAGTACAGTTGTCAAATTCATCTACAGATTCAAAGCAATTGCTATCAAAATTCCAGTTGCCTTTTCTTTGCAGACATAGACATGCTAATCCCAAAATTCACATGAAATTAAATGGGAATCAGAAAAGCCAAAGAAGAATGATGTTGGAGGATTCGTACTTCCTGAGTTCAAAATTTACTATAAAAATACAGTAATCAGAACAGGGTGGTAATGACACAAGAATGTACATATAAAACAATGGATAAAATTAAGAGCAAGAAATAAGCTTTCCCATTTATGGGCAATTGATTCTCAACAGAGTTGCCTGGACAATTCACTGAAGAAAGAATAGTCTTTCCAACAAGTGATACTTGGACAAATCTACATAAATAATGAATTTGGATCTCTGTCTCACACTACATCACAAAATCAACAAAAAGTAAATCACACCCAAGCATATGAAATACATCTACCAGAAGAAAAAATTGGAGTAAACCATCATGAAGATGGGGTGGGAAATGGCTTCTGAGATAAGACATCAAAATAAAAAGAAGTAAAAGGAAAAAAAAAGATAAATTGGACATTATAAAAATTGAAAACTTTGGTGCTCCGAAGGACACCATCAAGAAAGTAAAAGACAAAGTGCAGAATGGGGGAAAACATTTGCAAAGCATATATCTGATAAGGTATACGTAGCCAGAATATACAAAGAACCTTTACAATTCAGTAATAAAAACATATATAACCCAATATTAAAATAAACAAAATATTTGAATAGACATTTTTCCAAAGAAGATAAACAAATGGCCAGTAAAGACACTAAAAGATGCTGAACATCATTAAATATTAAAGAAATGCACATCAATACTACAATAAGATACCATTTTATACCCAGTATGATGGCTACAATCAGAAATACAATAATAAGTGTTAGCAAATATGTGGAGAAAATGAAACCCTCATACAATACTGGTGGGATTGCAAAATGGTTCATGCATTTTAGAAAATAATTTCACAGTTCCTCAAAATGTTAAGCAAAGAGCAAATTCCTGGCTTAATCATTTCAGTGCTGATCAATGATAAAAATACAACTACAGTAGTAGTAGCACACACAAGCTTTATTTAGGCGGTGTTTTTGACAGGTTTGCATGTGAGCGAAGCCCTGCATGGTATGAAGCTTTTCAAAAGCAAAGGCCTGTGGGCTACCACCCAGAAGAGAAGGGTGAGGGAAGCTCTCCAGGGAGAAGGAGATGAAGAAGATTTGGGTCTAACTAATGTCATTGCACAGGACTGCAGGGAACTGCTGGATCAGAGAACTCTGCAGGGCAGCAAAAACTTGGAGTCCTTTATAGCCACAGGGTTTATCTCACCTATAGCTAACAGATATTAGGTACAGTTTTACAAAGCATGCAAAGCAGGCAGTGTCTAAATGGCTAAGTCTGCTGACACGGGTTATATTTAAAACAATTGGATGTATAAAAATTTTACTTTGGCACTAAAGGGCTTTTGACCTAATGGGTACCTGTTAAGAAGATTTAAACAATGTAAGTTCTGATATGATTTGGCTCCATATCCCCACCCAAATCTCATCTTGAATTACAATCCCCACATGTCAAGGGAGGGATCTGGTGGGAGGTGAATTGATCATGGAGGTGGTTTTCCCCCATGCTGTTCTTGTGATACTGAGGGAGTTCTCACTCACAAGATCTGACAGTTTTAAAAGTGGCAGTTTCCCTGCACTCACTCTCTTTTCTGCCACCATGTAAGATGTGCCTTGCTTCCCATTCACCTTCTGCCATGACTGTAAGTCTCCTGAGGCCTCCCCAGTCATGCAAAACTGTAAGTCAATTTAACCTCTTTTGTTTATAAATTACCCAGTCTCAGGGAGGTCTCTATAGCAGTGTGAAAATGGACTAACACAGAAATTGGTACCAGGAGCGGGGCACTGCTACAAAGATAACCTAATAAAGGGAAAGTGTCTTTGGAACTGAGTAATGGGCAGAGGTTGGAACAGTTTGGAGGGATCAGGAGAAGACAGGAAGGTATGGGAAAGTTTGGAACTTCCTAGAGACTTGTTGAATGGCTTTGACCAAAATGCTGATAGTGATATGGACAATGAAGTCCAGGCTGAGGGTCTTAGATGAAGATGAGGAACTTGTTGGAAACTGGAGTAAAGGTGACTCTTGCTATGCTTTAGCAAAGAGATTGGTAGCATTTTGCCCATGCCCTAGAGATCTATGGAATTTTGAAATTGAGTGTGATGATTTAGGGTATCTGGCAGAAGAAATTTCTAAGCAGCAGAGCACTCAAGATGTGACATGATTTTTCCTGGAAGTGTACAGTTATATGTGCTCACAAAAAGATGGTTTGACATTGGAATATATGTTTAAAAGAGAAGCAGAGTGTAAATGGAAAATCTGCAAACTGACCATGTGATAGAAAAGAAAAACCAATTTTCTGGGGAAGCAGAGTGTAATGGGAAAATCTGCAAACTGACCATGTGATAGAAAAGAAAAACCAATTTTCTGGGGAGGAATTCAAGCGGGCTGCAGAAACTTGTGCAAGTGTCTCCAGCTCATGTAAGATACCTTTGCAGCAGCCCCTCCCATCACAGGCCCAGAGGCCTAGGAGAGAAAAATGGTTTCCTGGACTGGGCCCAGGGACCCACTGCTCTGTGCAGCCCTGGGACATGGCACCCAGCATGCCACCTGCTGCAGCTGTGGCTGAAAGGGGCCAAGGTACAGCTTGGGGCATTGCTTTAGAGGGTGTAAGCCCCAAGCCTTGGTGGCTTCTATGTGGTATTGGGTCTGCACATGTGTAGAAGATAAGAGTTGAGGTTTGGGAACCTCCACCTAGATTTCGGAGGATGTATCGAAATGCTTGGATGTTCAGGCAAAAGTCTGCTGCAGAAGTAGTGTCCTCATGCAGAACCTCTGCTAGGACAGTGTGAAAGGGAAATGTGGGGTTGGAGCTCCCACATGGAGTCCCCAATGGGGCACTGCACAGTGGAACTGTGAGAAGAGGGCCACTGTCCTCCAGAACCCAGAAAGGTAGATCCACTGACAGCTTGCACTGTGTGCCTGGAAAGGCCGCCAACACTCAATGCCAGCCCATGAAAACAGCCAGGAGTGGGGCAGTACTCCGCAAAGCCACAGGGCTGGAGCTTCCCAAAGCTGTGGGAACCCACCTCTTACATCGGTGTGCCCTGTATGTGAGACATGGAGTCAAAGGAAATTTAATGACTGCCCAGCCAGGTTTCAGAATTGCATGGGGCCTGTGGCCCCTTTGTTTTGACCAATTTCTCCCATTTCAAGTGGAAAATTTACCCAATGCCTGTACCCCCACTGTATCTTGGAAGTAAGTAACTTGCTTTTGATTTTACAGGCTCATAGGCATAAGGGACTGCCTTGTCTCAGTTGAGACTTTGGACTTGGACTTTTGAGTTAATGTTAGAATGAATTAAGACTTTGGGGGACTTTTGGGAAGGCATGATTGGTTTTGAAATGTAAAAAGGACATGAGATTTGGGAGGCGGCAGGGGCAGATGATATGGTTTGGTTCTGTGTCCCCATCCAAATCTCATCTTGAATTTTAATCCCACCTATCGGGGAGGGCCTGGAAGGGAGGTGATTGGATCGTAGAGACAGTTTCCCCGATAATGTTCTTGCAATAATGTGAAAATTCTCAAGAGATCTGATTATTTTAAAAGTGGCAGTTTCCCCTGCACTCACTCTCTTTCCTGCCACCATGTAAGGCGTGCCTTGCTTCCCATTTGCCTCCTGCCATGATTGTAAGTTTCCTGAGGCCTTCCCAGCTATGCAGAAGTGTGAGTCAATTAAACTTCTTTTGTTTATAAATTACCCAGTCTCAGGGAGTTCTTTATAGCAGTGTGAAAATTGACTGATACAGGGTCAATATGCCCAGTCTATATTTTGCACATTTATATAACATTTACCACATGGTCAATCAATTCCACCACTAGGCATGTACCCAAGAGAAATGAAAACAGATGTCCTCATTAAAATGTATACATAAATGTTCATTGCAGCATTATTCATAATAGCCAAAAAGTGAAAACCATCTGAATGCCCATGAGTTTATGAATGGATGAACAAAATGTGGTATATCCATACTACAGAATATTATTCAGCAATCACAAATAGCAATAACAAAACCCAACATATGCTACAACATAGATGAGCCTTGAAAACATGCTAAGCAATAGAAGCCAGTCACAAAAAAACACATATTTTATTATTCCATTTATATATTTTCCAAAATAGGCAAATCTACAGAGATAGAAAGTAGCTTAGTGCTTGCCGAGGCTAGAAGGTAGCAGGATATGGAATGACTACTAATGGGTACTGGTTTCTTTTTGGGGCAATGAAAACATTTTAAAATTAGATTATGTTAGAGCTTACACAACTCTGTGAATATGCTTTATTACAAACCATTGAACTATATATTTTAATAAATGTTGTATGTGAATTATATCTCAATAAAGCTATTAAAATTGCCATAGAAAGCCCAGCACTCCAAATTAATCATTCATTCCTTACATTTAACTCACCTTTTGACTTCATAGATGCCCTATTTTACCCCATATCCTATGCCCTTTCCTCACTTGAAACTCCTTCATTGTGCCCTCTGGAACACAAGGTCAGTCATCCACAAAATCTTTATCCTCATCCTTTTCTCTCAGCATTCTCCTCAAGTTCTTGCTCTAACTAAAACTTGCTCTAGATGAGGCACTACTTGCCCTCCAACTTTTTCAAATGATTTCTATTTGGTCTTACACATTTCATACTTCAGGACTTGGAGATGTCCCTATATTATCAATTTTCTCAGCTATGTGAACAAAGAATTCTTTTTAAGCATGCACTTTTAAAAGATTACTTCAATATATAGGACTGCCACTAACATTTACAAGTCCTGGGAATGGATACAAGTCTGAGAGCCCAGCTCACAGCCACCTTCCATCCTCTTCCCAATCCAGGCTCCACCCCACATAACAAAGGGGCTTTATATGTACTTGGGTGCACACTATAGCCAATCTAAGCTCACTCCACCCCATTCCCTTCAAACAGCCATTCTTTTGCTACCCATGGGGCCTATCATCATCTATCTTTGAGGGGATGGATTCAAGAAACAGGCTCACCCAGGCACTGGAAGCCAACTCAGGACCATTTGGGCAGAGAACTGCAAGGCCTCACATACCAGGTGTGAGTCTAGAAGGGTTTACCAGTTCTGAGTGACTTCTCTTCTTGGCCCATGGAATCCTTACTCTACAGAGACGGACATGGCAGGAGGAGGGCCACCTCTGAGCCTTGTAAAATGTGAAACCCAAAACAGGAACTTCACTTATCTGACTCTGAGGATGATACAATCATTATATCACTGTATGTATACAATTACTTATAATCTAAAAATGTAATGTGGACTTACCTTATATGTTGACTTGCTTTGAGAGTGAAATGTCCTTCATCTTTGAACTGGTCAATGTTAAATGTATTCAAAACAATTCTTCTTGAGTTTCATCTGCTTTCCTTGCTGGTCTGTTCTGTTGAAAATAATATTTTTGGAAAAATACATGAATAAATGATTTTCCAAGCAAAGATATAAAACTAGTCCTCAAATAGACGAACACATGTTCAAAGCCACTTATCATTAGAGACATGCATATCAGGGCAACACTGAGATACCAGTTCTCATCTATCAGATTGGTATACATTTTAAAATGTGACAGCACACTCTTGTTGGAGAGCCTGCAAGGAAGCAAATGTTACCTTTCAACATGGGAATCAGACTTCTAGGAATCTATCCTGATGCCACACCTCCCACAATTCAGAAACACATATGAGGACCATCCAGTGAGCAGCATGGTGGGAGCCAGCAACCAGAGCTGCCCCGGAACAGAGGCAGCCACCGCCATTCCAGGAGCCCAGCTGAGTAGGCCATGGCCTTGTTGATGTTGCTGAATGGGCCTCACTGAACAGGCTGAAGGAGGAGGACAGAGCCCCTCACAGAGCTCTTCGTCAAGGCTGGCAGTGATGGTGAAATGACAGGAAACTGCCCCCTTTCCCAGAGGCTCTTCATGACTCTTTGGCTCAAAGGAGTTGTATTTAGTGTTAGAATTGTTGACTTGAAAAGGAAGCCTGCAGATCTGCAAAACTTGCCCCTTGGGACCCACCCACCATTTATAACTTTCAACAATGAGGTCAAAACAGATGTAAATAAGATTGAGGAATTTCTTGAATACGTCTTATGCCTGCCCAAGTACTTAGAGCTTTCACCAAAACACACAGAATCAAATATTGCTGGAAGGGACGTCTTTGCCAAACTCTGCATGCATGGATCAAGAATTCAATGCCAGAGGCTAATGAAGCACTGGTGAAGAGTCTCTTGAAAACCCTGCAGAACCTGAACGAATATCTGAATCCTCTCCTTTCTGATGAAATTGATAAAAATAACATGGAGGACATTAAGTTTTCTCAACGTAAATTTCTGGCTGGCAATGAAATGACATTAGCTGACCTGCTGCCCAAACTGCATACTGTCAAGGTGGTGGCCAAAAAATATCATAGCTTTGATATTCCAAAAAGAATGACTGGCGTATGGAGCTACCCAGCTAATGCATATAGAAGGGATGAGTTTACCCAACACCTGTCCCCATGGTAAGAAGGTTGAAAAAGCCTATAGTGATGTATCCAAAAACTCAACAAGTAAAATCACATTTATGATAGATATGTCTTTAGGTCTTGCCTTAATATGCTTTTCCTAACAGACTGCTCCTTTTTCTACAGTGAAATTGCATTTTGCAAGAACATGCAGTTATTCAAGGTTAGGGTCAAGGATAGACAAGCAAGGTATAGTAGTTATCCTAAAGTATATTTAGGATATAACACTCCAAAGCCGTATTATTTTAAAATCCTTTTACCCTGCCTGCCCCTCGTACCCATGTCCCCCTCTTCTCAAATTTGGAGGCTACATCACAGACTTTTCACTTTAAATTGAAAGATTCTCCCTGGGGCATGAAAGCTTAAGGAAATGAATAGCTCCTCCTTCCTCAGGCCCGTCCCAAGGCGCAAGGCCACTTGTGCCAGCAGCGTGTGCGTCAGCAACACAGCAGAAGCAGGAAGAGAGCTGGCTGGAAGACACGTACTCGCTGAAGACCAAGAGGCCATCAGGGTACCACGTAGCAGTTACATCAGACTGAGACACTTCCTGTTACAGGAGACTACAAAACCCCTGCCCCGTCCTCATTTGGTGCTGATGCTATTTTAGGCCTCAGCCCCTCTGCACCCAGGTGGTCATTAAAAAGAGTGTGTTGCTCCACACCACCTTGTGTTGTTTGTTGGCGCACTCTCGGGTTTCGAACCAATACAAGAGCGTTGTATAGAGGTCATTTGCCATCTCTTAGGAGGCCTCAGCATTGTGCCCATTAATATAGAGGGCAGAACTTTTCAGGTGCAATGTTTAATATTAAAATAGTAGCCATGCCTTCATCAGGCAGCCCCAAACTGGTGCATAATGCATGGTACCAAAATTTACATAATTTTAGAATTTTGTAAAATTTAGTAAAAGTATATAAAAGATTGCTACTGTATCAAAATATTGTTTCAATTTAGTTTATCCTGGATATGCACTAAAGAATATTGCCACCAGAGAAGAAAGCCTTCTACAAAAAGTCACTACAGTAGACTTGGCTATTTTGCTTTGTAGGTAAGTTTTTACTTTTGCCTAAAAGCATTTATCCTTCATACCAATTGTAACATCTGACACAATGTAGATGCTAAAAGTTTGGAGGGAGTGTTTTCTCAAGACCTTCCTCAAGCATTTTGTCCTTATAAGATAAACTGATGCGTACCTTATACTCTCTCTAAATTTATGTTTGTTATACGTATTGTGCCCTGTACCATTCATTTGGAATATTATTGCTTTCTTCCTTTAGTTTACATAGCTCATTTTTAGGTGATCAAAGAGCTTGCTGTTATTTGTAGATCTCTTGAGCAATACTACATAAACTAATATGTAGTTGATTTAGCTATAGCAGTAAAATGATTAGTAATGTAAAAATTAACATTTACAGAAATTAACCTAAGGAATGACTACGGTTTAACCAAATATCACGTAAATTTTTGTTTCTAAAGCATATTTAATATAGACACAGATTATCAACAGACTACCAACTCTCTCACCCCATTTATCTTGTGTAGAGGATTGTTCATTCTTTTTGGACTAAATTATAGTCATGGCAAATGTGTATTTACTACAATCTTGCCTGATCTTACTTATTGCACTTCCTTGAGTGAAATTTGTTTATAACCAAGCTGAGGAACAGCACTCTGCCGCTTTGTGTTTTGTTTTGCTTTTAAGGGCTTTTGTTTTGTTTTAAATTGAAGTCCTAAATAAGAAATTATTTTTCCTCTAACAAGGGAGGATGAACTTGCTAACACTTTGTTATGTATTTATTCTTTATATTAAAAAATTAAATTTTCTAACTACTCCTCCAAAGACTGTGGTTGTGACTATAATACATTTTTACTTTTTTTTTTTGAGATGGAGTCTCGTTCTATTGCCCAGGCTGGAGTGCCGTGACATGATCTCGGCTCACTGCAAACTCTGCCGCCCGGGTTCAAGCGATATCCTGCCTCAACCTCCCGAGTAGCTGGGAATACACTATGCACCACCACGCCCGGTTAATTTTTGTATTTTTAGTAGAGACAGGGTTTCACCATGTTGGTCAGGCTGGTCTCAAACTCCTGACCTTGTCTGCCTGCCTCGGCCTCCCAAAGTGCTGGAATTACAGGCGTGAGCCACTGCGCCCAGCTCATTTTTATAATTTTTGATACCTAACTTATATAGGAAGTACTATTTCTCCTAGGCTGCTTTTTGTTGTTTTTTTTAATTTTAAGTGTATTACTTTGAAATCACAATGTTTTCTCCCTTTGACATGCTAACACTTAGAAAGCACTGGCTTTATGGAAGCAGCTTTTTATAAGCATACTTCATTTTTTGAACCTATCAGTAATTAGCTTAATATAGAAAGATACAAAAAGCTCTGTATTGTATCCATTTGGCTAAGGGAGATTTCTTTGCCTTACCTTTCTTAAAACTCCTTATTGCCGATCAAAGTTTGAGCACCCATCCTTCTGTAATAAAATATTGGATGATGATTTATCTGGTTCAAGGAAGAAGCACTATGCAGTTATCTATTGAGAAATTATTTTGCAGTAGCTTTAGTGAGTGAGACTGTCCCATCTGTACAGTACACAGGCAGGCATTATCACTCTTCACCTACTCTCAAAATAGTGGCAACTTAGCATTCATTCCAGTGATATTGGACCTTGCTTTATAGTCGAATGTATAAAAAAGATTCAAGAGAAGTGAGATCTGTTCTTTCCAGCGAATGGTGGACCAAGTGGTGCAGAGTGGAGGGCTAACAGAGGAAAGAGCTTCATTCTTCAAAACAGAGTGATGAAAAGCACATTCTGAAATGCAAAGTATTTTCATTTTTATTTATTATCTTCATTGTTTTTTATTTATCCAGTGATTACACTTGGCCATTTACCTAGACGTTCAAGGAAGGCAGGTCTATTATGATTATGTTGAAGGCAGAATTATTTTTCTCTGTAGAAAGACAGATATTACTTTATCGGGGAAGTTAGTCAAATGCAATGAGAACTGGCAAATGGACGAATGCTAGTGAAAAGTGTGATCCTACAACATGCTTTCACCTCCGTGTATGTTTATGGAAAGATTATAGCTTAAAATCTTCAGAAATTTGGGACATAAAAGTTTTTATGGTAGGCAATTCATGTAGTGCATGAATTAACATAATTGAAAACATCTGATTCTATTTTTAAACCTAACAAATCATTCCCCTTCATTTAAACACCTTGTTTTGTTTTACTTAAATGAGGAGATTGGAGTCTGAATGGAAAGTCTCGTCGTTTTCCAAGGGATTCTGAGAAATTTTCGTATTCAACAGTTGAACAGCACTCTACTGTTCTAGTTGATAAAACTTCTCTTTTTTGATGTAGATGTGAATTTTCTACACAATTCTATTGTCTTACTTTACTATGAGTGTTAACTTTTGTGGTAAAATTCAAATAAGATTTTATTTCTTGGTAATTCTGGCTTACAAAATTTATCTTTAAACCCTTAAGCAATCTATATATAATTAAGAGATTTCTGACATTTATTCTCACACTAAGTGAATCAGTTCTAGGATTTAGGCATGTTAACTTTATGTGTGTTGTGTTTTTAATATCTCCAGAGTTACATGTAGATAGCTTTTATTTCTGTGCACTTAAAATCCCATTTAGAAAATATCTACAAATTGAAATGGAGAGGAAATAAAATGTATTTTTTCATGAACATTTTGACACATTTCATCAAGTTTATTGATTCACCAATGTCTTACATCAATTTGAATTAAGCATTGAATTCAAAGAGAAGGGAGTATTCATTGTTGATATATATGGGTTTTTAGAAACTCCATCTTTTATAAATAATCAAGGTGTGGGCCGCACAAATTATATTTTTATCATGGAAAACATTTCAACTCCTCAAGGCATAATGTTGAACAGAACTGGAGTATTTTCTTTGGAATTTCTTGAAGAGGCAAATGAAAGCTTATTATTGAATACATGTATTTTCTTGGAACATCAAAATCAGTGTATATTGTTAGCAGCTATTGCATTTAAAAATAAAGTATATTTTTACTACACAGAAATATATATGAGTGAATTTGCACACTGCAGTGTTTTATATAATTACAAAACATCAGAGGAATATTGTTTTAATTACACAAAGAACCTAAATGCCCATACATAGGAGAGTGATTCAGTAAACCTCCATGTAATGTAGTATTACACCTATAAAGAAGGATGAGGAAGATCTCTATGAACGGATACCAAGTGATTCCTGTGATATGATATCAAATGAAGAAAGTAAAGTGCCCATATTATTGTAGACTACCCTTCATGTAAGAACAGGGTAGAAGAACATAGACATGTATCTGTTCATTTCTGTAAAGAAATGCAGGAAGTATAAACCAGAAACTAAAAAGAGTAGTTACCTATGGAGGGCAGGTGTTAACAGGATGGAAAAAAAGAAGAAACAGGAATGGGTAGTGACAATTCTTTGAATATTCTTGTTTCATAGCTCTAATTCTTAAAACTTCTATCAGGTTTCACATATTATAAAATATCCCAAAATATATAAACAGTTAATTTCAGCCAGGATGGAGAAGGAAAGACTCAACATAAAATAATGCAGTAACAAATAAGCCTAAATGAATGAATACCTTAATACCACCAAAGATACCGAGAAAGAAAAGAATTAACCGAACAAAATATCTTTGGAAAACAATGTTTTAATTGGACATTGTAGGGCTAAAGCCAAAGAGCTCTATACAAAAAAACTGTAATCTAATTAGTAACTTTGGTTCTCACAGGATTATGGTTTAGCAATTCTAAAGCCATTTTATATTTATGCTGGGATTGAACAAGTAAGTAAATATAGGCAATAATTAGAGCCAAGTTTCTCATTTTTGGGGGACATATTCCTTACAAATAAAGAGTGAGGAAAGACTGGAATGAAATGTGTGGTGTGGGGGTTGGAATTTGAGGTATCAATTTGAAGAGCAGCAGGATATTTTCATAGTGTCAAAGTATCTCCTCCAAGATATTTATTAATTACAAAGGGAAAAGAGAAACTTCACAATTAAGAAATCCAGCAGACACCACCTTAACCAAGCGACTAAGGTTAACATCACCAGCAGTAAGATATATGAATACCATGTGCTCTTGATACAGTATACTAGGAACAGCACAGCCTGTGACATACCTGTCAACAGTGCCTTACCTCAATCCAATCATGAGAAAACATTAGACAAACTAAGTTGAAGAGCGCTCTGCAAAGCAGCTGCCAGCACTCTTCAAAAGTGTCAAGGTCACGAAAGACAAGCATAGGCTGAGAAACAATCATCTATTGAAGGAGACTCAGGACAAATAATAACTAAATGCTATTTGAGAACCTGTATTGGATACCAGCATAGAAAAAGGACATTCGTGGAAAAGTTGGTGAAATTTAAATAAGGTCTATAGTTGTGTTTACACTACTGTGCCAGTGTTAATTTCCTGATTTTGATCATTGTGTTGTGGTGACAAAAGATATTATTAAGGGGAGTTTGAAACTCATTTCCTTAGATACCTGTTGGCTGGTTTATAAATCAGTTTTAAAATTTGCAAATTTAACCAACTTAATTATTTTATACCTGAATATTTGATGATAGAAGTAGGAAATTCTTTTTTTTTTTTTTT
>NW_016807049.1:2650211-2674110 GCF_001698545.2 Rhinopithecus bieti
AAAAAAAAAAAAAAAAAAAAAAAAAGTGAATTTCCTACTTCTATCATCAAATATTCAGGTATAAAATAATTAAGATGGTTAAATTTGCAAATCTCTCTCTTTCCAGTCACAGTTAGCTGTACGACCATACAAATTTAAATATCTTATGTGTTGGCTTTTAGCAAGGAAATATGAAACTGAGTATATAGCATTCTCCTCAGCCACCAGCCTATTGTTCAGTGACACTTCCCTGAACTGTGTTAGACATGATAAAGGTTGCAAAGAACACTGCATAGCCTCATCCATGCTCATGGTAAGGAAAACACTGACTGTAAAGCAACAAAGAATACAAACCCATATGGGAGTTAAATTCCATCACAGTCAAGCAATTGTCACCTATGCTTATCCAGGCACTTTATTCACCAGGGCAGAAGCAATGAGGAGCAAAAAAGCAGATGCTCAAGTGTCCAAGTCTAAGATTCACGCCAACCTCCTCTAAAGAATTCTCCCTCTCAGAAAGTTTGCATAACTATCTAATCCAGTTTCCTTTATTATCAGCCCCCTTTAATTTCCACCATCCCTTTATCTTTCCACATAATTATTTTATCTATGAATATTTGATGACAGTTTGCAAGAAATCCATTTTCAAAAGCTCTTTTCAGAATATGCCTCTGAGTTTAATAATCTTAATGGGGTAAGCCTATTTTTAAGCTGAATAGCTCAAAGCCTTATTATCAATTCAAGTATGCTTATTTATTTATTTGGAATCACATTTCAGCAAGAAGAGTCTCTTAGAGGCCTTTCTTCATTTTTCTGAGCTGTAATTGCAATATTTCCGATGTTTAAAACTAAAATCAAGTTTAAATAATTTTGGAAGTGTAACTTTTTTCCTAGCATAATTTTTTATTTCATCTTTATAAAATGTAACCACAAATGCTACATCCTTAAACAGATAAAGTAATTGTCAGGTGTAGCGTTGCTATTGCATTTAAAAGAGCTTATGTCCATAAATGAAGATACTTTATAGGATATAAATTGTTATTTTAAAAATGCAACAATTTTTTAGGATGTAGTTAGCTGTACATAGCCAATGAAATGGAGTATAGTGGCTCTTTTTGTGCCTTTGTACAATAGACCATAACAGTCTGAGACAAAGTCAAGGGACAGGGGGAAGGGTTGGAGGATGAGAGAATGGAGGGTAGTTGGTAGAGGATATTAACGGGAAGTAGGTCTGAAATCAAAAGTGAACAGTGAGTTGTAGGAGCTCTCAGGTAACTGTGGAAAACATATACATAAATCCCTTTAGTATGAGGTAAACTCCATATATAGAACAGGCTACCCAATGCATGTGAGGCGTGTTGCATATTCTTTTCCTAATCAAATCTGCCTTTTCTTCTTTTCACTTATTTCTGTTGTGAAGATTCGGAGTCACCACAGACTCTGCCTTGCTTCTCACTCCAGATCCCACATCCACATCTCTAGTTGCTTCAACGGGGCTTCTTTAGACAGCTGCCCATTTTACAGCCCACGCCCTATGCTGATTGTTTGTATTTATTTGTCTGCTCTAAGCCTGATTTTTATCACACATACAACCTTATAAATAAATTAAGAAGCATCCCCCTCCAAAGAAATTTACAAGAAATGAAAGAGAATAAAGTTGAAGCAAAAAGTAGCACGATAAGAAGTCACCTTGAACAAATAAATGGCAGTTGAAACGAAATGAACAAAGGATATACTGGCTCTTGATGTACAGGATGCTCCCATCAGATGTCAGGAGTTCCATTATACAGGATCACATGTCTGTCTTTATGACTCCAGTCCTATTACTTAACTTTGCAATAGGGAATATTAAAGTCATCGTAAAACTCTAAGTGCTACTGAAATGGAGTTTAAGGTTTAAGAATTCATGTACAGGCAATACTAGGAATATTTAACTATGGCCATGTCTCGGAATGTAAATATTTAGACCTTGTTATACAACTAATGTCAGAACCACAGAATATCGTTTCTTCCTTCTTTTCTACTCCGTATCTTTTGGGAGAGTCTACAGTAGACACTGGGAGACCAAATCTTCCACTACAACAACTAGATAAAAACAAATGAGATACAATAGTCATCTTTTTAGAGGTATCAGAGATCTGTAGAAGTCACAAAGGTTAGATAAACTAAAATTTCAGTAAGCAGAGAATCTCTTGAATGTGAGCTGTATGCACCTGCCAGAAAAACAGAACCCATATGAGATACATGTATTAAAAGATTTGTTACAGGAATTATCTTACATAATTATGTGATGGGCTAAGCAAGTCTAAAATTCATAGGGCAAGTGGTCAGGAAGGGAACTCACAAGAACTCCAAATAGAACTTCATGGGTCAAAGCTAAAGCTGTTGTATGTAGGATAATTATTTGTTCTCTTGGGAAAGCCTCAGTTCTGCTTCTAAGGCTTTCGGCTGGTTAGGTCAGGTCCACTTGGATTATCCAGAATCATCTTCTTATTCAAAGTCAACTGATTAGGCACTTTACATCTGCAAAATCTTATCACAACTCCTAGGAGTGTTGACTGAAAGACTGGAGACTGCATGCAGCCTGGTCAAGTTGACACATCAAAAAAAAAAAAAAAAAAACCAACATAGTCTGTCCCTTGTTAACTTTGCACTCTGCTAATAGTGCATGTGAATTATTCAACCCATGCGGCAATCACTTCTTACTTCACAGGACTGAAGCACAAGAAGATTCTCCCAAATGCCCTCAAAGGGTGGGTGACTTTAAGTAATTGGCAATACTTGGAGCCTGTCCAGAATCTGCTATTCTCTTAGATCAAGAAGCACAGTCTTGATTGTTCCCATAGTAGAGACCATAAAAGTTTTAAGTATTTATGATTTATAATATTATGGGTATTTGTGATATAGTTCTGTGCTTATCTCTTCATTTTGAGGATTTCCCTTAAGATATAGGAAGGCCAATTTATCTACCTCACTTAATCTCATATAAATATATTGGGGAAACATCCTTTAAAATGGATAAAGAGGTTTCTTTTCTCTTCAAAGATGAGACAGAATCTTTTTCCTAGAGAAAATTTACCTGGTGTTCTCCACCAGCCATTACATGTTTTTGGACTATCCCGTTTTCTGTGAAACTGCTCCAGTACTAAGTTTATATTCAAAAATACCTGTATAACCCAAAGCCAAATCTCTCAGAAAATGTCTTTCAAAGTTGTCAAATGAAGTAGAATCTGAGGGGAAAAAGGCTTCCATCATTTATTTCCTTTGGATATACATTTATTGAATATTCTGATGTCCGTTTTGTCAGTGTAGAGGCAGTTCTCAAGATCATTTCCAGCTGAATAACTCAGGCTGCCCGGTATTGATCCATGCTTCCTCCTGAGATCTGCACACCTGGAAGTGAGCCGTGCAGACTGCTAAGTCAGAGGCACTGTCTCATCCATTGGCAAAGGGAATGACTCAGCTGTGCATCAACCATGAGCTAGGTTTAATGAACACTGAAGCAGAAAATTTACCATCTGGCTGGCCACGTGCATGCAGTGGCAAGTAAAACTCCATCAGCAGCACTCAAAGCAGCTGAACGATAGCAAACAGGGCTGCATGCAGAGCTGGCACCACACCATCTACACCAACCCCTCTGCTTAGCCCTGCAGTCTGTACAGCTCCACTTAACAATGACTCCATGCGGCAGCCCAGCTTGCAGTAGCAGGAGCCTCCATCAGCACCAGTAAAGGCCAGTCTCAATCTCACAGGCCTTCAGAACCCCCTCACACAAGAGAACATACCCCCATGTTAAAAGACTGAACAGGTGTGCATCCAATTTTCTAATCTATCTGCCCTCACAATGAACTCCAGGTTTTGATACTCTCCAAAAGTGCATGCTTAAGAAGGGGATCACCTAAAATGGTAAGCATTTAATTTACTAAATCCAGATGACAGAGACATCTCTCTTCCTTACCCCTTGGAAGCCAACTTTTTAAAGGCACAGGACCTACTCTCCATTAGTGTTCTGATGCTAAAACTAGCCAGATCTGGCACCTTTACCCTCATTCACAAAACAGACTCTGAGCCATCTGCTTCCAGAGAAAGGCAGTTTTTCAAGTGACCAGGGGTACCCTAACATAGTTGAGATCCCTTCAGTGGAGCTGTCTAGCAGCCGGAGGCCTGAAGATCAGGCTACATTATAGTATTTGTAAATAGTCAGACTTCCCTGGTCTATCTTGTTTCTAAAATCAGTAGCTGAGAAGGAGCGGAGGAAGGATGGAGCATGCCAAAATAGCACAGCTGGATAGTGATGGTCTATCCAGGGTGAGCAGACGCTGCCACTCAAAATACCCGAGGGCAACTTTAATGCCCACCACAGCTAGGGGGATCCATAGGAAATGAGCAGCTAGAATGGAAAGCTACCACTGGCGCCTGCCTGGTCAAAGACCCCATGCCCACTTGTCTAAAGTCTCAGTCTACTGCATTTACCCCTCATGCCAAGTCTCCAACCCCCCCTCAAAGTTGCAAAGCTACTACCAGATCTACTTGTTGCTGGAGGGCTCAAGAGGCTCTCCAGATGCCAGTGTGACCCCAGGAGAGTCTCTGCATGCTAGTGAGACCCCAGCCCCAGTTAGTTTCCAGGTTCTTGACACCATCACAAGAAACAATTCAGAGATGAGTCAGAATGAGGTGAAAGGCAGGAAGCTTTTATTGTAAAGCAAAAGTACACACTTAAGACAGAGTGCAGGCATGCTTGTGAGAACAAGTTATGCACACAAAGCTTGACTTTCTAATTTTATGAGTGTTTCTTTAACTGAGGGTGGAATAATCATTAGGTGTTCTGGAAAAGGAGATGATTTCAGGACGCACCTCCACTCCTACCACCCCTTTCTCCCCTATTTGGGTTTGCCTGGAAGAGTCATGGACATGTCACCCCACCAGGATTTTGGCCATTTTCTCTCCCTTGTTTTGGATTTTCTGTTATCCTGTGGTTGCTTTGCCTAGTTTCTGTTTTAGCTGTTGTTTGAGGTTTTCCATTTTCCTGTAACTACCCAGTGCCATTTCTATCTCATGCTGACACAAATGGGGACATTCTCTTCCCCATTATCTCCATCAATTTCCCTTCTGCCCTAACAGCTCCACCCTTTCATGCCCTAGCATATGTCCAGAAGTACCTTCTAAGGCCACACTAAACCATAGGCATCTATTGATTCTCCTCAGTGATCGGGAGGACGGGGTGTCTCTCACCATTATTTCATTTGTTCCACAATCCCAATCTAAACTACACTGTCATTCTGGTCATTCTGGCCAGTGCAGCCAACTGCACCAAAGTAACAAAGAAATAAAGGTTCAGCTAGGTTCTCAGATTATCAAGAGTAACACATCAGACCCAGTTAACATTATTTTCATCAGGGATAAATGATGCTATGAATCCATTTTGCCCCCCTTTCCTTGTTCTTCTTGGAGGTGTATCCAAAAGTTGGTGGTTTCAGCAGTTTATATAGAATGGCAAATCTTCGAGGTGAGAGAAGCCTAGAATTGTGGGCTCAGTGACCCTACACTATTTTAAACTTTCTTGGGAGAGATGAGTGAGACAGGGACCTCAAGAATTATTCTATTATCCCAAAACAAAATGTATAGTTGCACTATAGTTATAAACACCTTCCAGGTGAGGCACAGTGGCTCACACCTGTAATTCTAATGCTTTGGGAGGCCGAGGCAGGAGGAAGCTCAAGGCCAGAAGTTTGAGACCAAGCTGGAGAACATAGCCAGATCCCATCTTTACGGGGAAAAAAAAAAAAAAGAAAAAATAAGCTGGGCCTGGTTATGCATGCCTGTAGTCCCAGCTATTTGGGAGGATGAGGTGAAAGGATCGCTTGAGCCCAGTAGTTCAAGGCTACAATGAGTGTGATGGTACCAATGCACTCCAGCCTCAGCAACAGAGCAAGATACTGTCTCAAAATAAAATTAAATAATTTTTTTTCTTAAACTTCTTTACTTCTGTATTTTATTTCTTGCTGTGTCATTGGCTTACTTAAGGATTTGATATATCAGTATGGGTTATAATTTGCCTTGGTGGATGATTCTTTTGTGTTATTTTCTATACATGTAATTCTTTTACATGCTATTTAATGAAAAGATCATATAATGGAGAAAAGTAAATTATTTAAATTTTACGCTTGAGGGACATAGGGACAATAAAAGTACTCTTGAGAATGACAAAAATGTTCAATATCTTGAAAGATATATTAGTGTCACAGGTATATGTAGTAGCCAAAACTCATCAAATTGTACACTGAAGATCTGTGCATTTCCAACTGGAATGTACTTAATGCAACAGAACTCTGTACTTAGAAAAGGTTTAAATGGCAATTTGTACATTATGCATTTTAACCACAGTAAAAAATAGATCTGTGCATTTCACCATATGAAAATATATCTTAAAAGAAAGATATTTTAAAATCCCATCCTTGTGTTAATTGACCATCTGCAGAACGTAAGTGATTGTATATTATACGCAATACTTTCAATCCATGCTGTCCAAATTCTGCCTGTGATGTGGGATTTTTATCCTTTCAAGGTGTATTCTTTTCCTGTTCCATTCATTCAGGCACTCTAACGGCCTGACACTGCTTTCAGAGAAGAGTACCTTCAGGGAACCACTTCTAATGCTTCTTTCACCACTTCTAAGGATTGTATAGCTGCCCGGAAGTCCAGGTAGCAGTTTCTTTCCACAGCCACGCTTACGTGATGGAATGAGGACCCCATGCCATGCTCAGTAATGACTATGGCCTTGGAGAAGGAAGTGTGGAGCTGTTCAACTGACAAGTGTGAGATAACCTAACAATGAGTTACTGAAAAGCCTGCTCTCATAAAGGCTACCGCATACGGCAGTAACCAGTAAAGCCTTTGTGGTTTTTTATTTCTCACCTCAAGAAAAAATATATATATATATTGATCTTTTCGTAGAAAAAAATGTGTACGGTGAATACAAAAATGCCTTTGTCAAATGAGAATGTTTTCAACAGGAGTTCACAACAGAGATAAGGCAACAAGTTAACAGTCTCAGAGTAAAAGAACAAAGGGAGGTCTATCTAGGGAAAAAAATCGATATGGTTCGGCTGTGTCCCCACCCAATTCTCATCTTGAACTGTTACTCCCACAATTCCCATGTGTCATGGGAGGAACCTGGTGGGCAGTAATTGAATCACGGGGCAGGTCTTTCCCATGCTGTTCTCATGAGAGTGAGTAAGTCTCACGAGGTCTGCTGATTTTAAAACGGGAAGTTTTCCTACATAAGTTCTCTCTCTCTCTGCCTGCCGCCATTCATCTAAGATGTCACTTGCTCCTCCTTGCCTTCTGCCTTGTGAGTCCTCCCCAGCCATGTGGAACTGGAAGTTCATTAAACCTCTTTTTCTTCCCAGTCTCAGTTATGTCTTTATCAGCAGCATGAAAATGGACTAATACAGTAAATTGATACCAGTATAGTGGGGCACTGCTGAAAAGATACCCAAAAATATGAAAGCTACTTCACAGTTGGGCAACAGGCAGAGGTTGGGACAGTTTGCAGAGCTCAGAAGAAGACAGGAAAATGTGGGAAAGTTTGGAACTTCTTAGAGACTTGTTAAATGGCTTTGACAAAAATGCTGATAGTGATATGAACAATAAGGTCCAGGCTGAGGTGGTCTCAGATGGAGATGAGGAACTCATTGGGAACTGGGGCAAAGGTGATTCTTGTTATGTTCTAGCAAAGAGACTAGTGGCATTTTGCCCCTGCCCCAGAGATTTGCAGAACTTTTAACTTGAGAGAAATGATTTAGGGTATCTGGTGGAAAAAATTTCTAAGCAACAAAGCATTCAAGAGGTGACTTGGGTGCTGCTAAAAGCATTTAGATTTAAAAGGGAAGCAGAGCATAAAAGCTTGGAAAATTTGCAGCCTAATAATGCGATAGAAAATAAAATCCCATTTTCTGAGGAGAAATTAAAGCTGGCTACAGACACTTGCATAAGTAACAAGGAGCCGAATGTTAATCCCCAAGAAAATGGGGGAAATGTCTCCAGAACATGACAGAGGTCTTCATGGCAGTCCCTCCCATAACACGCCTGGAAGCCTAGGAGGAAAAAATGGTTTCCTAGATTGGGCCAAGGGTCCCTGTGTTGTGTGCAGTCTAGGAACTTGGTGCCCTGTGTCCTGGCTGCTCCAGTCATGACTAAAAGGGGCCAAGGTACAGTTTGTGCTGTGGTTTCAGAGGGTGCAAGCCCAAAACCTTGGCAACTTCCACATGGTGTTGAACCTGCAGGTGCACAGAAGTCAAGAATTGAGGTTTGGGAACCTCCACCTAGATTTCAGAGGATGTATGGAAACACCTGGATGTCCAGGCAGAAGTTTGCTGCAAGGGTGGGGCTCTCATAAAGAACCCCTCTAGGGCAGTGCAGAAGGGAAATGTGAGGTAGGAGTCCCCACACAAAGTCCCTACTGGGGTACCACCTAGTGGAACTGTGAGAAGCGGGCCACCATCCTCCAGACCTGAGAAAGTTAGATCAACCTACAGCTTGCACTATGCACCTGGAAAAGCCTCAGACACTTAACACCAGCCCATGAAAGTAGCCAGGAGGGAGGCTGTACTCTGCAAAGTCACATGGTTGGAGCTCCCCATGACCATAGTAACCCACCTCTTGCATCAGCATCAAGATCATTTTGGAGCTTTAAGATTTGACTGCCCTGCTGGATTTTAGACTCGCATGGGGCCTGTAGCCTTTGTTTTGGCCAATTTCTCTCACTTGAAATGGCTTTATTTACCCAATGCCTGTACCCCCATTGTATCTGGAAAGCAACTCACTTGCTTTTGATTTTACAGGATCATAGGTAGAAGGGACTTTCCTTGTCTCAGATTAGACTTTGAATTGTGGACTTTTGAGTTAATGCTGAAATGAATTAAGACTTTGGGGGACTGTTGGGAAGGCATGATTGGTTTTGAAATATAAAAAGGACATAAGTTTTGGGAGGGGCCAGGGACAGAATGATATGGCTTCGCTGTGTCCCCACCTAAATCTCTTGAATTATAACTCCTACAGTTCCCACATGTTGTGGGAGAAACCTGGTAGGAGGTAATTGAATCATGGGGGTCAGTCTTTCCCATGCTGTTCTCATGACAGTGAATAAGTCTCACGAGATCTGATGGTTTTAACAATGGGAGTTTTCCTGCACAAGCTCTCTCTCTTTGCCTCTTGCCATCCATGAAAGACATGACTTGCTCCTTCTTGCCTTCTGCCATGATTGTGAGGCCTCCCCAGCCACGTGGAACTGGAAGTCCATTAAGCTTCTTTTTCTTCCCAGCCCCAGTTATGTCTTTATCAGCAGCATGAAAACAGACTAATACAAAAATGTTTTGGCTCTTTACTTTGTTTTCATTCAAATGCACTGATATGTGTTCAAGTGAAGCCCTAGATTTCTAGCAGATATCATTTCTGAAGCCTTTAAATTTATCAACTTTGATGGTGCTGGTTATGGTTTAAAGAAATTTTTTTCCTACGTGAATTCAGTTGGTTGAGTCCTCTAAAATGACTCTCAGTGTCTTATGCTCTGGTCCAGCATCTGGTCTGTATATCCTAAAAGTGAAATTCTTCACTGATGTAATATTTTCAAAAGAAAAAAAATCAATTCCTTAGAAAACTAGAATGCATACACTATAAAACAAACAAACATCATTTTCACCTGGGTCTTCCAATGTGAAAGTTTAAATTCACTGGCAAACACAAGTTCCCAGGAAAAAAAAATGCAGATTAAAAAATGAAGCTAAATTTTACCAGATTAAACTGTTTAAAAATTGGCTTCAGATTTTAAGATTTAGGATACCTAAAACCAATAAAAGAAAGAGCAAAATAGAGAAAAGATGTCTTAGCAAACTACATTTAAAAAGACTGAGGTTTTAGTTGACTATGAGTTCATATAAATAAACAATGATATAACATTGTTTTACATATATTAAATTAAAGAAATTGACAGAGGTGAGTCTCAATAATTTTAGAGGTTTATTTTGCTAAGTTGAGGACATGCTCAGGAAAAAGGAACACAAAATCACAGGCAATATCTGTGATTCATGCTTTTTCCAAAGAGGGTTTAGGGACTTCTATATTTAAAGAGGAAAGAGCAGGCAGTAGGGAAAAGAGAAAGAAAAATGGGGGCAAGGGTAGATAAAGATGGCAGGCAGTTGCATTCTTTTGAGTCTTCCATCAGCTTTCCCTGAATTCACATTTTACATGTGAATGGAGAGATAAATAAATAGCCAATTATGCATTCATCTTGTGCTCAGTGAATCTGCATTTTTACATAAGACAAAGTAAATATAGAGGAGAGGAAACAGTCAAATATGCATTTGTCTCAGGTGAGCAGATGGATGACTTCTAGTTCTGTCCCTTGTTCCATATCTGTGAAGATAAGCTATTAATTTATTTTGTCAGGGTGAAATTCAACACAATTGTTATAGGGTAAAGATCTTGGGGTCAGGCTGGGCACAGTGGCTCCTGCTTGCAATCCTAGTGCTTTGGGAGGCTGAGGTCAGAAGATCACTTGAGGTCAAGAGTTTGAGATCAGCCTGGGGAACATAGTGAGACTCCATCTCCATAAAATATATATATATAAATAGCCAGGCATATTGGCAAGTGCCTGTAGTCCTAGCTACTCAGAAGGCTGAAGAGGTAGGAGTATTGCTGGAGCCCAGGAGTTGGAGACCGCAGTGAGCTATGATTGTACCACTGTACTCTAGCCTGGGTGACAGAGTAAGACCTCTGTCTCTTATTTATACATCTTGGGGCCCACAAGGAATTTACTTGTGAGCAAATTGTGAGAGAGGTATGTAGTCTTTTATCTTTGTAGCTATCTATTTGAGAAAAAAAATGGGAGGCAGCTTTGCATGACTCAGTTCCCAAACTTGACTTCTCCCTTTGACATAGTGAGTCTGGAGCCCTGAGATTTTTATTTTCCTTTCCAGATAGACAGATAAGCTTTTGTGTTTTTTTTTTTGTTTTTTTGTTTTTTTTTCAAATTACACAAAATAATTCTACAGTAACAGATGCATAATCTTTCATAATTTATAAGGAAGGTTCTTCTCATATTTTCCCCTGTTTAGATGATACTTGGAGAATGATATCTATTTCTGGAATTACATTCATTTTAAGAAAGATATAAACTAAACAAAAATACATTTCAAACAGAGTAACCAGAATTCTGAAGGCTCTAAAATTAAGTCATATGAGGAACTATTGAAGGCATTGAGTTTCTTTACTTGAACAAAAAAAGACAAAAGGGTGCATATTTTGTTATCTTCACACATCTTAAGGGCAGATATTAGAGGAGAGATTAGAACTATTTACATTGTATTAAGATATGAACCAATATGACAACATTAAAAGGCAAAATGTAATATAAAAGACTGACACAGAAGACACTAAATTCTCCTTTAGAAAGATGGTCATACATGTAGACCACAATTAAATTAAACTGAAGGATAATTTTTCTTGATATAGAACTTTAGATAGACAGTTTGGGGATGGGGGATTCTTTTTAAAGGGGTAATTTCATTTTGTCTATTATTTTTTAATAGATAGCGATCATTCGTAATGTTGTTTTAGTATATATGTCTTTTTTCCTCTAGATAATTTTAAGATTTTCTCCTTTGATTTTTATAAATTTGACTATAATGTACCTAAGTGTATATTTATTTATATTTATCCTGACTGAGGTTAAATCCTCTTTAGGTGTGTGACTTTAGAGTTTTCATCAAAATTAGAAATTTATCAGACATTTTTTCAAATAATTTTTTCTGCTACAATTTTTTCTCTCTCTTTTCTCTTCTGGGGACTCCAAAAACATGTTTTTTATACTGTTTATTATTTTGTCATAACAAACAGTATATGACTGTCTTTCTTTCTTTCTCTCTGTGTGTGTGTGTGTGTGTGTGTGTGTGTGTGTGTGTGTGATTCTGCATAAATGAATTTCTAATGTTATAATTACCCAACAAGTTCTTCCTGCCTGCTGCACAGACAAAATCAGTTCACTGAGACCGTGGTATTGCAGTAAAGAAAGAGTTTACATGCCTGTAATCCCAGCACTTTGGGAGGCTGAGGTGGGCAGATCACAAGGTCAAGAGATTGAGACCACCCTGGCTAACATGGTGAAACTCCATCTCTACTAAAAATACAAAACTTAGCTGGGTGTGGTGGTGTGCATCTGTAATCCCAGCTACTCAGGAGGCTGAGGAAAGAGAATTGCTTGAACCCGAGAGGCAGAGGTTACAGTGAGCTGAAATCGCACCACTGCCCTCCAGCCTGGTGACAGTGCAAGACTTCGTCAAAAAAGAAAGAAAGAGTTTAATTAATACAAGGCAAACCACATGGAAGAACTGGAGAAATCACTCAAATCTGCCTCACTGAAAGCTCAGAAATTAGAGTTTTTCAAGAATAGTTTGGCAGTCAGGGGATAGCGCATGTGTACTGCTGATTGGTAAAGAATGCAATCATAGAGGTGTGGAAAACAGTCCTTGTGCACTAAATCCACCTCGAAGTGGGGGCCACAGGACTAGCTGAGCCAGGAGTCATGAGTCTCTATGGGATCAGTCTGAAAAACATCTCAAAAGACCAATCTTAGGTTCTACAATAGTGACGTTATCTACAGGAGCAACTGGGAAGTCACAAATCTTGTGACCTCTGGCCACATGACTCCTGACAGTAAGGGTTTATAGAAACTATTGTCTACATTTAGCAGAATTCAGGCCCCTCCCATAATCCTAATCTTATGACCTTTTATTCATCTTACAAAGGCAGTTTCAGGGCCTGAACAAGGAAGAGATCAGTTTAGTGAGGGACTGTTATCCTTGCTTCAAAATTAAACTATAAACTAATTCCTCCCATGGTTAGCTTCACTTATGCCCAGGAATAAGTGAGGACAGTCAGCCAGTGAGAATAGAAGCAAGATGGACTCAGACATGCCAGATTTCTCTCATTGTCGTTGTATCTGCAAAGACAGTTTCAATGTCATGTATTTGAGTTAATGTATTTTTTTATTCTGCAGTGTCAGACCTGCTGTTAATCCTATCCAGTGAATTTTTATTTCTAGAAGTTCCATTTGATTTTTTTTGTAATTTTCATCTCTCTAATGGGATTCTCTATAGAGTTACTCATCATATCCATATTTTCCTTTAAATACTTTAATATGTTTGCAATAGCTATTTTATACTAATTCCAAAAATCTCTATTATTTGATTGACCTATTGGGTCTATTCAATTGACTATCTTCTGATTATGAATGTCATTTTCTTGTTTCTCTCATACCTAATATTTTTTATTAGATGCTATACATTATAGATGCTACATTTTTGAGAGTCTGGATTTCCTTTTCTTCCTTTAAAGGATGTTTTGTTTTCTTCTGGAAGGTGGCTTATTACTAATAGGTCAGCTGACTCATGTCAAGGCTTGGTTTTACCCTTTCCAAAGCAGGTCTAGAATAGCCCTTATCTGAATCAGTGCTATCCAAAAGAACTTTCTATGATAATGGAAATGTTATTTATCTGCACTCTTTAAAATATCATAGCTACTGTCCACATATGATCATGGATTATTTAAAATATAACTAGTGTGACCAAATAACTATGTTTTAAATTTTATTTCATTTTCATTCATTTAAATTAAAGTAGCCACCTGTAGCTAGAAGCTAACCATATTGCAGAGGACAGCCTTAAGCTTGCATAACCCAACTCCTGAGGCACAAACTTTCTGTGGTTGCAAATAAATGTTTCATAAGTTAAGTATCACTTCTTCACTCCGACTCACAGGCAGTATGTCCTCTTGTGTCCTGTTTAGCTCGCTGTTCTCCTGCAGCTATTGTCTGACCAATTCTTTGGAATTTCATTTTTATACATAGACTTAGTATTCAGCCAAAGATTCAAGGGATCCTTTGTACAGATTTTTGGAGCTTTGCCTCTGCATAGTTCGCGCTTCTCCTTTATTCCGTCCCAAAAATTCTAGCAACTTCAAAATCCCTGAGCTTCAATCTATATTTTTTCTCTATTCAGTGACACCCATTGATCTCTATCTAGGCTCTACTTCTCAGTTGTGTGTTATGGGAACTGCCCCAGGCAGAAAACTAGAGTGAATGTGGACCTCACCGCATGCATTTCCCTTCCCTGCGAGGATAACAGCCACACCCTGTCTATTGTTCAGTGCTGCAAACAGTTGCTTCACACCTTTTTGTCCACTTTTATAAAAGTTTACTTTTGAGGGTAAATACTAAATCCAGTCATGACCTGATTCAGAAATAAAAAATTCCTTTCTTTTCTATGTGTTTGATTTTTTATTATATAAAGGTTTTACATGATTGTAAATTTAAAGCAATATAACAAGGTACAAACCCATAAATGTCATTTCCAAACCTGCTCCCCTCTGTTCTGTTCCTTACCAGCTCCGTAACTGAACATGCTATTAGCATTAGGTTTACATGACACTACTGTGTGTGTATATTCATACCCCCCTTTCTTGTGTAAAAGAAAGCTTACTATAAATACTTCTCTGTACATTATTATGTTTGTTTAGAAATTGATTTGAGATAGCACTAATTACCATTTATTGCTGCATAGTTCTTACTTATAAAGATATGCCATTTTTTATTCAAACAATCTTTTTTGAATAACACTTCAGTTATTTTCAGTTTTGTGCTATTACAAATAATGCTGTGTACATTAGTCATTGCCAGTGTATTATTGAGAGAGATTCCAAGTAGTAGGATTTCTAAGTCAAAGGAAAAATCTCTTCATTTTACACTTTTATTTCTCTACAATTTTATGTGATGCATACAATGTACTCTGTATAATACAAACTGTATTATTTGCAGTTAGAAAGCATATTCTCTCTTATGGGTCTTGGTATGTGTTAGTTAATCTACTTAACATTATCTTTCTCTATCCTCTTCCCAGTACAAATTTCTTGAACTACTTTGAAATGAATTCCTTGTGACTTCTTTGAAATGAATTCATTGGGACTTCATTAAAGATATGACTTCTTAATAAGGGCATTCTCCAACATTTATCTCTCCACCACACACAGACACACACACACACCACACCACACATACAACACACACAGCACACACACAAAACATACACATCACACATACACACACAAAACATACACATCACACATACACCACACATGTACCACATGTATATACCACACATATAGACCACACACATACACCACACACACACACCACCAATACACACACTACATACCACACATACACTACATGTACACCACACATACACACCATACACACATGAACATATATAACACACACCATACATACATAACACACACACCACACAAATATATCACAAACACATACACCACATACCTACATGCACATACCATACATACACTCCACACACCGTACATACCATACACACACACAACACACACACAGTACATATAGCACACATTCACCACACAAATATACAATACACACATACACTGCACACATCACACCACAAATACATATACCACACACCACACACACACACACACAACCTATACACCACAACACTATATGTACACCACACACCACACACATAGCACACATACACCATATGCACAACACACACACCACAAACACACAGACATAGAGCTATGTGGACTCCTATCTATTTCTGTCTCCCTCTTATGCGTACCCATGTTGCTGTCTCTTTCTATTCACTTGCTTTCTTCTAAAATGTCATTTTCTAAGACGGTCTCTTCTCTTTTTCTGTATGTTTAAGATAGTTGCCTGGTAAGCAAAGCCATACTGTAACATTTGTTTAATGAATACTATTTATGATCATAAAGTTCCCACAAACACTGTTGTATTTTTTTTTTTTAGATTTTCCTTATTCTTCAGCTGTTCTATAAAGATTTCATGTTCTCTGCTTTCTAAGAAATGAGTGCTTTGTTCACTTGCTGTCCTCTGATCTCGTATGTAAATAAAATAATTTTCACAATGATATGTCAGAGTGGCTAAGTGTCTCCTTTCTTGCATTTATGAAATCCACAGGAAAAAGTCAGTGGACTGGAAGATCCATATTCATCTCCAAACACCAGAATCAATGGAAATGCAGAAAGAAATGGAGAAATGGTGTGTGTTGCAAAATAAACTAGGGTTGTAAATGTCTGTGTGCCACACAGGAGTTTAAGAAAGGTGAAAAGCCCTGCTAAGGAAGAAAATAACAACCCTCAGTGAAGACAGAAATAGTAGCATGAACAATGAAAATGAGACACAGCAAAATGAATAGTGGAAAATAGGAAATCATATCTCTGTAATAAGCACAATTAGTGATAAATTAGCTTGGAATTTGATCATAATGCCCTCGGGGGGAAATTGTCTTTAGTGGGGGGAAAAAAAACCTTCAAGAAATTTATGAAAGAAAACTGTAGGTAGAGGTTGGTGATGAGCGATTACCCACTTTTGGGTAGGGAAGGCATTGGATGATTAAAATACAACAAAATAAGTTAGACTTTAGAGATAAACATCCTCGATTCTATGGGATTTATGACATTGATTAATTTATTGGAGAAGGCTAGGGAATCTGATAATATATTAAAGAAAAACAAATCTTTTGAAATAGTATATCACCAATAATAATTAAAAGAGTGAGGAACTACATAGGAATGGGTAGATAGATCAATGTAACAGATTAGAAAATTCAGGACAAGATATATAGATATATATGTGAGTTAGTACATGATAAAGGTATTACTTCAACTACTGGGAATTTACCCAATAGAAATAAATAAGAATGTACACAAATGTTTGGTTATGAGAATATAGTAGCACTGTATATAATAGCAAAAAACTTTTTTTTTTTTTGAGTCAGTCTCCCTCTGCCACCCAGGCTGGAATGCAATGGTACAATCTTAGCTCACTGCAACCTCTAGCTCCCGGGTTCAAGCAATTCTCCTGCCTCAGCCTCCTGAGTAGCTGGGCTTACAGGGGCACACCACCACACCCAGCTAATTTCTGTATTTTTAGTAGAGATGGGGTTTCCCCATGTTGTCAGGCTGGTCTCAAACCCCTGACCTCATGATCCACCTGCCTTGGTCTCCCAAAATGCTGGGATTATAGGCATGAACCACTGCGCCCGATCTGAAAATTTTTTTTACTATTTTATTGTATCTGAACAATTAAAATGCTAGAACCTATTAAAATTATTGCTTTAAAAGCATACTCAATGACATGAGGAAATGTTGTGATATGAAATGGATTTCAGTGAATAAAATGCATCACAAATAGCACATATGGAATGCTGGTATTTTGAAAAAATTTGTACCCATACATAGCAAAAGTCTCTAAACACGCACATAAAACAACATTTGCAAATTTATACTCTGAAATGATATCCATTGTTCTCGGTGTTGGGGTTATAGGAATTTTTTTTTTTTTTTTTTTTTTTTTTTTTGCTTGTTTGCTTCTTAATTTTGGGCTCTTAATGAATAATAATATTAAAATGTAGTCATATTATTATTTTCAATGAAACAGACTACTTCTAGTCTAATTGCATTGAGCAATAATGAACAGTCTTACTGTCAATACATTGTTTGAAATAAAATAAACAACTTTAAATCTTTCCTAGAGGCACAATGAAGAAGGATGAATTCTTCCTTCTCACCTTCTCCCACACTGAGTCTGTTTAGATGTTAATTAACTGTGACCAAGTAGATGTGATTGATCAGTCTGGTAAACATCCTTTACAACAGTTTATACTGGCTAGCTAAATACTCATAGAATTAACTCAACTGTTAAAAGCAAATCAGAAAGATTGAGAAATTTCTCTTGGAGTTTATTTCATGGCATTTAAAACTGTAACTGCCAGGGTTATACAGACATGAACCCCAGTGGCTTCAGAGCACCACATAGACACATGGCAAAATTATTACATGCCATTTAGGATGAAACCTACTACTTCTTTTACTCATGTGGAAACAGTTTTAAGCCACTGAAGGTTGAGTAATAAGACAAAGTTCCTACGTCGGACACTTACTATTGTATCCTGCTGATTCTCAAATTAAAGCTGAACGAAGGAATTTAACAAGCTCAAAAAGACCCACAATCTAAAGAGCCCCTTCTGTGAGTTGAATAATAAACTGTAATTGCTGTTTGTTTTACATTTGTATTGAAGGGTATGTGGGAACTCTTTCCAGAGAGGAAAAAAAATGTAACTTTTTACCCTCATTCAATTTATTTGGCTGCTACTGTATTATTTGAAAGTATTCATCATAAATTTTATACATCGTTTAATAACATTTCAATATTGCAACTTTTATTTAACCCTCAACTGTTTTGTTGCAAAGCTTATGAGTTATTGTAATTTAAAAACACAGATTCCAATGTGCCCCATATAACTGGGGGTAAAGACATTCTTACGTTCTTTCAGTACTGGCCACATGACAATCTATCCCCCACCAACATCTACACGGTGAAAGGATTTGAGACAGGATCTCGTAAGTAAGTGTGATGAATACCTGTTGAGATGTCTTCTGATGGCTACTCTGCAGACTTGGCATAAGAAGCCATGAAACCTCCCAAGACCAACAGAGTCCCAGATGTGTATAAGCATGCCAGTTATCAGAGAATGATTACAAAGAACAAGACAAATGTCCAGCTTTGTCAGTTTGCTCATCTGTGTGATAAAGAAATCTGTATGTCAACATTTTTCATTTGTTAACACAATGCCCCCATTGTTATAGGCAGATATGAACTCCTCCAATGACTTATCCCTGGAGCTGCAATCTAATATGATTGAATTATTTTCACAAATAGCTTGTTCATATATTTTCTGCATCAATTTAAGATGTATACCTGGAGTGAGAGCTCAGCAATTTCCACTGAATTTCTACAATTCTAAGGGAAAAGATTTTTGGCAGTAAGCCCATGATTGACCTTCTTACCTCCTCTCATCCTTCACTAAAGAGAGCACACTATCAGTATTAAGAGCATACATTCTGGAGCAACCAGGGGTGAGTCCTAGAGCTACTGTTTACTGATGGTATAACATTGCACAGAATACCTGACATGTATGCATCTCAGTTACTCATTTGTAAAGTGAAGATAATTATGATAAACACCTCATAAAGTCATTGCATTATAGGAGATAATATAAAGTGCTAAGCACAAATAATAAATATTTGCAATTATTGCTGATGTTAATGGTATAATATTTCTACTACTATCGTTACGTTCAGCCCTCCATATCCATGGGTTCCATCTCCATGGATAAAACCAAACACAAATCAAAAATATTTTTTAAAAAGTATTTGTAGTAACCACTGCTCAAGGAAATAAGAGAGGACACAAACAAATGGAAAAAAATTCCATGCTCATGGATAGGAAGAATCAACATCGTGAAAATTGCCGTTTTGCTCAAAGTAATTTATAGATTCCATGCTATTCCAATCAAGCTACCAGTGACTTTCTTCATGGAACTAGAAAAGACTACTTTAAATTTCATATGAAGCCAAAAAAGAGCCCACATAGCCAAGTCCATCCTAAGCAAAAAGAACAAAGCTGGAGGCATCATGCTACCTGACTTCAAACTATACTACAAGTCTACAGTAATAAAAGCAGCATGGTACTGCTACCAAAACAGATATATAGACCAACAGAACAGAATAGAGACCTTAGAAATAATGCCACACATATACAACAATCTGATCTTTGACAAACCTGAAAAAAAGAAGCAACGGAGAAAGTATTCCCTATTTAATAAACGGTGTTGGGAAAACTGGTAGCCATATGCAGAAAACTGAAATTTTTTCCTGCATCCACTACTGGAACCCTTCCTTAAACCTTATACAAAAATTAACTTAAGATGGATTAAAGACTTAAATATAAGACCTTAAACCATAAAAACCCTAGAAGAAAACCTAGACACCACCATTCAGGACACAGGCATGGGCAAAGATTTCATGACTAAAACACCAAAAACAATGGCAACAGAAGCCAAAATTGACAAATAGGACCTAATTAAACTAAAGAGGTTCTACACAGCAAAAGAAACTATCATCAGAGTGAACCTACAGAATGGGAGGCAACCTACAGAATGGGAGAAAAATTTGTCAATTTATCCATCTGACAAAGATCTAATATCCAGAATCTACAAGGAACTCAAACAAAATTACAAGAACAAAACAACCCCATCAAAAAGTGGGCAAAGGATATGAACAGACACTTCTCAAAGGAAGACATTTATACAGCCAATAAACATGAAAAAAAACTCATCATCACTGGTCATTAGGGAAATGCCAATAGAAACCACAATGAGATACCATCTCACACCAGTTGGAATGGAGATCATTAAAAAGTCAGGAAACAACAGATGCTGGAGAGGATATGGAGAAATAGGAACACTTTTAAACTGTTGGTGGAAGTGTAAATTAGTTCAACAATTGTGGAAGACAATGTGGTGATTCCTCAAGGATCTAGAACCAGAAATACCATTTGACCCAGCAATCACATTACTGGGTATAAACCCAGTGGATTATAAATCATTCTACTATAAAGACACATGCACTCATATGTTTATTGCAACACTATTCACAAGAGCAAAGTCTTGGAACCAACCCAAATGCCCATCAATGATAGAATGGATAAAGAAAATGTGGCACATATACACCATCAAATACTATGCAGCCATAAAATAGAATGAGTTCATATCCTTTGCAGGGATATGGATGATGCGGGAAACCATCATTCTCAGCAAACTAATACAGGAACAGAAAACCGAACACTGCATGTTCTCATTCATAAGTGGGAGTTGAACAATGAGAACACAGGGACACAGGGAAGGGAACATCACACACCAGGGCCTGTTGGGAGTCAGGGGCAAGAGGAGGGAGAGCATTAGGACAAATACCTAATGCATGCAGGGCTTAAAACCTAGATGATGGGTTGATGGGTTCAGCAAACCACCATGGCACATGCATATCTATGTAACAAACCTGCAAGTTTTGCACATGTATCCCAGAACTTAAAGTATATTTTTTAAAAAAGTCTTTGTAGTAAACATGTACAGACATTTTTTCTTGTCATTTTTCCCCAAACGATACAGTATAACAACTATTTACATATCATTTACATTATATTAGGTATTATAAGTAATCTGGAAATAATTTAAAGTAGGCAACAGGACGTGCATAGGTTATATGCAAATATCATTTTATAACAGTGATTTGAGCATCTGTCGATTTTGATTTATGGTTTGTTTTTTGTTTTCATAAGTTATTGGGCTACAGATGGTATTTGGTTACATGAGTAAGTTCTTTACTGGTGATTTGTGAGATTTTGGTGCACCCATCACCCAAGCAGTATACACTGCACCATATTTGTAGTGTTTTATCATTTGCCCCTCTCTCCTCTTCACCCGAAGTCGCCAAAGTCCACTGAATCATTCTTATGCCTTTGCCTCGTCATAGCTTAGCTCTCACATATCAATGAGAACATATGATGTTTGTTTTTTCATTCCTGAGTTACTTCACTTAGAATACTAGTCCCCAATCTCATCCAGGTCACTGCAAATGCTATTAATTAATTCCTTTTTATGGCTGAGAAATATTCCATCATACAAATGTACAACAGTTTCTTTATCCACTTGTTGATGGCAGGGCATTTGGGTTGGTTCCAGGATTTTGCAATTGTGAACTGTATTACTATAAACATGCGTGTGCAAGTATCTTTTTCAAATAATAACTTCTTTTCCTCTGGGTAGATACCCAGTAGTGGGATTGCTGGATCAAACGGTAGTTCTACTGTTAGTTTTTTAAGGAATCTCCGCACCGTTTTCCATGGTGGCTATACTAGTTTGCATTCCCACCAGCAGTGCAGAAGTGTTCCCTGATCACCACATTCACGCCAACATCTACTGTTTTTTGATTTTTTGATTCTGGCCAATCTTGCAGGAGTTAGGTGGTATCACATTGTGGTTTTGATTTGCATTTCCCAGATCATTAGTGATGTTGAGCATTCTTATTCATATGTTTGTTGCCATCTGTACATTTTCTTTTGAGACTTGTCTGTTCACGTCCTTAGCCCACTTTTTGATGGGATTGTTTTTTTTGTTACTGATTTGAGTTCTTTGCAGATTCTGGATATTAGTCCTTTGTCAGATGTATAGATTATAAAGATTTTCTCCCACTCTGTGGGTTACCTATTCACTCTGCTCACTGTTCCTTTTGCCACGCAAAAGCTCTTTAGTTTAATTCGGTCCCAGTTATTTATCTTTGTTTTAACTGCATTTGATTTGGGGTTCTTGGTCATTAAATCCTTGCCTAAGCCAAGGACTAGGAGGGTTTTTCCAATGTTATCTTTTAGGGTTTTTATAGTTTCAGGTCTTAGTTAAGTTATTAATTCATCTTGAGTTGATTTTTGTATAAGGTGAGAGATGAGGATCCAGTTTCATTCTCCTACATGTGGTTAACCAATTATCCCAACATCATTTGTTGAAAAAGGTGTCCTTTCCCCACTTTATGTTTTTGTTTGCTTTGTCGAAGATCAGTTGGCTGTATGTATCTGGGTTTATTTCTGGGCTCTCTATTCTGTTCCATTGGTCTATGCGCCACTTTTATACCAGTACCATGCTGTTTTGGTGACTATGGCCTTATATATAGTTTGAAATCAGGTAGCTGATGCCTCCAGATTTGTTTGTTTTGCTTAGTCTTGCTTTGGCTATGTAAGCTCTTTTTTGGTTCCACATGAATTTTAGGATTTTTTTTTTCCAGTTAGTGAAGAATGATGGTGGTATTTTGCTGGGAACTGCATTGAATTTGTAGATTGCTTTTGGCAGTATAGTCAACTTCACGATATTGATTCTACCCATCCACGAGCATGGGATGTGTTTCCATTTGTTTGTGTCATCCATGATTTATTTCAGCAGTGTTTTGTAGTTTTCCTTGTAGAGGTCTTTCAACTCTGGTTAGGTATATTCCTAAGTTTTGTTTTTCTGGGTTTTTTGTTGTTGTTGTTGTTGCAGTTATCGTAAAGGGGGTTGAGTTCTTGATTTGCTTTTCTGCTTGATCATTGTTGGTGTATAGAAGAGCTACTGATTTGTGTACATTACTCTTGTACCTGGAAACTTTGCTGAATTCTTTTTTCAGTTCTAGGAGCTTTCTGGAGGAGTCCTTAGGGTTTTCAAGGTAAACAATCATATCGTCAGCAAACAGTGACAGTTTGACTTCCTTTTTACCAATTTGGATGTCCTTTATTTTTTTCTCTTGTCTGACAGATCTAGCTAGGACTTTCAGTACTATGTGGAAGAGGAGTGGTAAGACATCCTTGTCTGTTCCAGTTCTCAGTGGGAATGCTTTCATCTTTTCCCCATTCAGTATTATGTTGGCTATGGGTTTGTTATAGACGGCTTTTATTACATTAAGGTATGTCCCTTGTATGCCAATTTTGCTGAGAGTTTTAATCACAAAGTGACGCTGGATTTTGTCAAATGCTTTTTCTGCATCTATTGAGATGATCATGTGATTTTTGTTTTTAATTATGTTTATGTGGTATATCGCATTTATTGACTTGTGTATGTTAAACTATCCCTGAATCACTGGTATGAAACCCACTTGATCATGGTGGATTATCTTTTTGATATGTTGTTGGATTTGGTTAGCTAGTATTTTGTTAAGGATTTTAGCATCTATGTTCATCATGGATATTGATCTGTAGTTTTCTTTTTTGGTTATGTCCTTTCCTGGTTTTGGTATTAGGGTGATGCTGGTTTCACAGAATGAATTAGAGAGGGATCCTTCTTTTTCCATCTTGTGGAACAGTGTCAAAAAGATGGGTACCAATTCTTTTAATGTCTGGTAGAATTCTGCTGTGAATCCATCTGGTCCTGGCTTTTTTTTTTTTTTTTTTTTTTTTTTT
>NW_016807049.1:2674963-2695077 GCF_001698545.2 Rhinopithecus bieti
ATCTTTTTGAGATGAATTTCCTAGGTGCTCTTTGTGCTTCTTATATTTGGATGTCTAGGTCTCTAGCAAAGCCAGAGAAGTTTTCCCCAATTATTCCCCCAAATATGTTTTCCAAGCTTTTAGAATTCTCTTCTTCCTCAAGAACACCAATTATTCTTAGGATTGGTCATTTAACATAATCCCAGACTTCTTGGAGGCTTTGTTCATATTTTCTAATTCTTTTTGCTTTGTCTTTGTTGGATTGGGTTCATTCTGAGCTCTGAATTTCTTTCTTCTACTAGTTCAATTCTATTGCTGAGACTTTCCAAAGCAGTTCACATTTCTAAAAGTGTGCAAAGTTTCTTAAATTTTTTATCGTTTTTTCTTTAAGCTATCTATTTCCTTGAATATTTCTCCCTTCACTTCTTGTATTGGTTTTTGGGTTTCCTTGCATTGGGTTTTGCCTTTCTCTGGTGCCTCCCTGATTAGCTTAATAACTAACCCCCTGAATTGTTTTTCAGGTAAATCAGGGATTTCTTCTTCGTTTGCATCCATTGCCAGTAAACTAGTATGATTTTAGGGGAGTGTTAAAGAGCCTTATTTGGTCATATTACTAGGGCTGGTTTTCTGGTTCCTTCTCATACGAGTGGGCTCTGTCAGAGGGAAGGTGTAGAGCTGAAGGCTGTTGTTCAGGTTCTTTTGTCCCATGGGGTGTTCCCTTGATGTGATCCCTTTTCTTAAGGATGTGGATTCCTGTGAGCCGAACTGCTGTGATTGTTGTCTGTTTTCTTGGGTCTAGCCACCCAGCGAGTCTACCTGGCTCCAGGCTGGTACTGGGGGTTGCCTGCACAGAGTTTTGTGACCTGTACCGTGTATGGGTCTCTCAGATATGGATATCACCGTGAGTTCCAGTGGAGGTGGCAGGGGCAGGGGTACAATGGATTCCATGAGGGTTTTTAGCTTTGGTGGCTTAATGCTCTGTTTTTGTGCTGGTTGGCCTCCTGCCAGGAGGTAGCACTTTCCAGAGAGCATCAGCTGTGGTATTATGGAGAGGAACTGGTGGCGGGTGGGGCCCTAGAACGCCCAAGATTATATGCCCTTTGTCTTCAGCTACCAGGGTTGGTAGTGAAGGACCATCAGGTGGGAGTAGTGTTTGACTGAGCCCAGACTCTCCTTAGGTGGGTCTTGCCTTGGCTGCTGTCAGGGGTTGGAGGTGAGATTCCTAGGTCACTGGAGTTGTGTACCTAGGAGGATTATGGCTGCCTTTGCTGAATCATGAAGGTTGTCAGGGAAGTGGGGAAAGCCGGCAGTCACGGGCCTCACCCAGCAAACCGAAGGGCCAGTCTCATTCCCATCATGTCCTCCCCTGACAGCCCTGAGCCTGTTTCCAGGCGGTGGGTGAAATGGGCTTGAAAACTTGTCCCAAGCTACCCACCTCCCAGCTGCGAAAGGAAAGGGCTTGGCTCTTCCCCAGTCTGTGGAGTCTGCACACCGGATTTGTACCCTCCCCCAAGTTCTGGCCAGGAGGCTTCTCACCTCATTCAAATTGTTACAAAGTTCAGCTAGAGATTTCCTTCTCCCTATGGCATTTTATCCCTTGTTCCTCTGGCCTCCCTCCCAGTGGATCCTTGTGGTGCCAGGCTGGAATGGGCTGCTTGGGGAACCACTGAGCTTCCAGGCATTTCTGCTGCTTCCTCTACCCCTGTATTTTATTCGGCTCTCTAAATTGACTCAGCTCCAGGTAAGGTCAGAAACTTATCCCACAAATAGACCTTCAGTTTCTCCAGTGGGAGTGTGTGTTCAGGAGAGGAGGGTCTCCCTTTCCCACTTCCGCAGTTGTGACACACAGTATTTGAGCTGTCTCTCAGGTCCCGCAGGAGCAATTCACCTCCTTCAGAGGGTCTGTGGGTCCTCTCAGGATTGCTGGTTTGTTCTTGCAGTCGATCTGGAACTTAAATTCACAATGCGAGCTGCCACATGCTGCTCTATCCAGAGCTGCAACGTAGTCCTGCCTCCTGTCTGCCATGATCTCATCAATGTCGTTATCCTTCAAGGAGTCCTGAAATCAATTACCCACCAATACTGAGGAATGACTATATTAATACTACTACCACTGCTACCCTAACTCCCCCTACTGCCGCTAATAAATTATACTGCCTCTCAGCTTGGACTAAGACAACTCAGGCAGAGCCTCTGTTCCTGCAGAGCTCACAATCTATTACAGATGGGCAGAGAAGTAAATGAATGAGAGCAATAAAGTAGATGCTCTAATAAAATGTGTGCATAGGGTTCAGGAAAGACATGAAGGGAAGAAAGCACAAATTGAGCTTAGAGTTCTGAAGCAACCTTAAATATTCAGGAATTATTTGTAGCTCTGTAGGCTGGAACCTAGGGTGCAGTTTATGGGGCTGAAGATGGAAGTGGGGCCAAATAATGGAGGGGTGTCAAGACTGTGTTAAGGAGTTAATTTTGAAGATTTCGACCTTTGGAAAAACGCCGGTACTTTCCACATCATTTTCTTATTCTTCATGACAGCCTTTTGTTGTAGAAAACATTAAATCAATTTTACAGAGAGAAAATTAAGGCATGGGGTTGAGGAAGTTCATATGACAAATGTTACAGAACTAGTAAGTAAGTGGTGGTGTTGGTGCTTGAGCCTAGAGCTCACCCTCTTTTTTTGGTCCCTGTTATTCATTAGTTTCTTCCAGCTTTATTGAGGTACAATGGACAAAAACATAAGTGCATATATTTGAAGTGTACAATGTGATGATTCCATATACTTATATATTATGAAATAATTAAAACAAGTGAATTAACACAACATTACCTCACATAGTTATATTTTTTTCAATTTTTTGGGTGTGAACACAAGATCTACTCTCTTAGCAAATTTCAGGAATACAATACAGTATTATTAACTATGGCAACCATGCTACACATTAGATCCTCAAAACTTATTATATGACTTATAATGGAAATTTTGCACCCTTTGATCAACATTTTCCCTTTTCCCTCCACCAACCACATGCCCAGCTCCCCATTTCTGTTCTGGCAACTGCCATTCTCCTCTAGTTTTTGTGTTTGTCTTTTAGTGTTTGTTTAGATTCTACATATAAATAATACCATATGGTATTTGTCTTTCTGTGCCTAGCATATTTCACATAGCATAATGCCCTCCAGGTGCATTCATGTTGCTTTGAGTGGCATGATTTCCTTCTTCTTATGGCTGAATAATATTCTAATGTACCTGTGTGTACGTATGTACATGTGTGTATGTATACATACCCACGTATACACACACCCATAAGTGGTGATAACGGATCATATGGTAATTCTATTTTTAAACTTTTGAGGAAATTTTATAGTGGTTTTCATAATGGCTGTATCAATTTACATTCACACCAACAGTGTACAAGGTTTCCCTTTTTGTCCACATCCTTGCCAACACTTGTTACCTTTTGTCTTTTTTATGATAGCCATCCTAACAGGTATAAGGGGATAGATATCTCATCATAGCTTTAATTTATATTTTCCTGATAATTAGTGATAACGAGTACCCTTTCATGTACATATTAGCCATTTGTATATCTTTGGAAAAATGTTTATTTAGGTCCTTTGTATATTTTTAACCAGATTATTTATTTTGATGCTATTGAGTTGTATGTGTCCCTCACATATTTTAGATATTAACACCTTATCAGATATATTTGCAGTTACTTTTTTCCCATTCTGTAGATTGCTTTTTCATTTTGCTGATTGTTTCCTTTGCTACACAGAAGATTTTTAGTTTGACATTGTCCTATTTGTTTATTTTTGCTTTGGTGCCTGTGCTTTTCGTGTCATAAAAAATCATTGTGAAGATCAATGACAAGATTTTTGCCCTATATTTTCTTCTAGGAGTTTCAAGATTTCTGATCTTACATTTAAGTTTTTACTCCATTTTAGTTAATTTTGTGAATGGTGTAAGATAGAGGTCCAGTTTCACTTTTTGGCATGATGATAATCCAGCTTCCCAACACCATTTATAGAAGACTATCCTTTTGCCATTGTATATGCTTGACACTTTTGTTGAAGATCAGTTGACTGTAAATGCATCCTTTCTGGGCTCTCTATTATTTATTTATTTATTGACTTATTTATTTATTTCTGGACTCTCTATTCTATTCCACTGGCCTATATATCTGTTTTTGTGCTGGTATTATGCTGTTTTGATTACTATGGCTTTGTAATATATTTTGAAGTCAAGTAATGTAATGCCTCCAGATTTGTTCTTTTCACTCATGGCTGCTTTTGGCAATTCAGGGTTCTTTGTGGTTCCATAAGAACTTAGAATCATTTTTTTCTATTCTGTGAAAAATGTCCTTGGAATTTTCATAAGGAATGTATTCAATCTGTAGATTGTTTCAGACAGTATGGACAATTTTAACAATATTAATTCTTCCAATTCATGAACACAAGGTATCTTTCCATTTATTTATCTTCTTCAATTGTATTCATCAATGACTTCTAGTTTTCAGTGTACAGATCTTTCATTATCTTGGTGAAATTTATACCTAAGTCTTTTATTGTTTTTGCTCCTTTTGTAAGTTAGACTGATTTTTTAATTTACCTTTGAGATAGTTCATTCTGTATAGAAACCTATGAGCTTCATGGACTTTAATATCTGTATCTCTCTACAGATTTGAGAAATTTTCAGCCATTATTCCTTTAAATACTTTCTCTCTCTCTCCCTTTCTCTCTCTTTCCCGCCTGGGAAATGCCATGTTTCGCTCAATGGTGTTGATAGTGTTCTAGAACTCAGTTTGGCTTTCTTCACTTTTTCCTTTCTGCTTTTTTTCTCCTCTGACCTGCTTTCAAATTCGTAGATTCTTTCTGCTGCTTGATCAAGTGTACTGTTGAGGCTCTTTACTGCATTTTTCATTTCAGTCTTTGTATTTAGCAGTTCCAAAATTTCTGTCTGGTTCTTTTGTTATAACTTCCATCTCACTGTTGAACTTCTAGTTTTGTTTGTGTATTGTTTTTCTAATTTCATTGAGTTTTCCATACATGCTATCTTATGGCTCACTGTCTTTAAAAAATTATTTTAAATTCCTTTACTGGCAATTTAGAGATTTTTATTTGTTTGGGGCTGGTTATTGGAAAAGAATTATGTTTCTTTGGTGATGTCACGTTTTCTTGATTTGTTGTATTTCCTGTAGTCTTGCATCCATGTTTAAGCACGTGATGGAACATTTACCTATTCCAAACTTTACAGACTGGTTTTGGAGGGGAGAGACATTCACCTGCAGGTAGGTACAAGGATGCCAACTGGGTAGCGTGTGACAGTTTTGGCTTTGGGAAATGTCTATCATGATGGAGTAGTCTCCATGAATATCCCATTAAGTGAGGTCAGCATTAGCAAATATTGCAGGAGAATTCAATGACCAAGGCTGTGGGGGTCCCCAGCGGCAACAAGGACTGTTGGGGTCTCTGGTGGATAAGGCTGCTAGGAAACTCCTGACCTCTTTTTCACCCAAGGGGGATGTCATGGCTGACAGGATCCATCCTGGCGCTGGGTATGGCTTGTGGACACCCTCCTAGTAGTAGCAATAATGTCTAATGCACAGTTGCTTGTGCAGCAGCCACAGAGCTGGAGTCTGTAGCACAGGCACTCACGATGTGACAGCATCTTCAGAGTCTGGGGTTCTGGATAGCTTACAGTGGCAGTGGCTCCAGTGCCCATGACGTGTGCATACATGGAGCAACCTCAGAGTAAGATCTGGAGCATGGGCACATGAGAGCAGCTGCAGAGCTGACATCCAATGTCAGTCACTCACAGAACAGCCATAGCTCTAGGGTCCAGAGCCTGCAGGGAGTTGGGGCGGTGGGTGGCTGCCTTGGTCTCAGGGTGGCACAACAGCTTATTCCAAGCCAGGCACAGCAGCATCTCCCTCTCCAGAGTACAAAACGTGGCAATGAATGCTGGTGTTAGAACCAACTAACACTTATGGGATGGAGACTTTATTGTGACAGCTGCAAGGAGTCTGCAGCCTTTTTGCTCTACTTTTTTTTATTCTCCTTTTTTGCTCTACTGTGTTGCTGTAGCTTCTTAATTGGACTCTTGAGCCCTCCTGGGGCTATTTTCATTCACAAATAGCTGTCTCATTGTTTTTTCATGCATGGGGCAAAGAAGGCTGATATCTCTTGCTGTGTCATCATGCTCGCAGAACTCACACTCTTAACCACTAAGAAGACTGCCTGTATTTAGCCAGTGAGTGCCCATGGCTTGGGGCCAAAGTTTTCTAGTCAGACAGAGGGGTCTTGTAGTCTTACCTGTGTCTTGCAGCATCATCTAGCAGGAGTGTGGAGAATGGCCTGGGGGGTTAATGAACTTCTGGCAGGCCAGGTCACACAAAAGCTGAAAAGCCAGGCCTCCGAAACAAATGTTTCAGCACTGACTAAATGGTTAGGTTAAATATTAAAGGCTGAGAAAGCCTTATACATAGGCTGGAACAAGTAATAAAGGCCCACTAAGAGTCTTGCCCAGGCCTTCCTGGGTCTTGGAGCATGACAAGATAATGAAGGAATGCTCACACTCCCCATACCAGGACCCATTTAGGTTTAAACAAGTTTTATTGCAGGGTCTAAAGGAACTCCCAGACCTCTGTAACTTAGTGGGAGACAAGATAAGAGTAAATCACCTCCAGTACCTGGACCCATCTAAGTTAAGTAAATTTACTGAGGCTCCAGAGGAAGATCTCCAGGACTCAGACCTTAATTATAGATTAGAAGAAATTAATCACATATATCTTTAGGTGAATGCACACTTACACGTAGACATACAGCTTAGAAGTTATATAAGCACTGGAAAACTTTGTAATTTTGAGTTTGTCTGACAACATTTCCTCAACATTCTCCCTATACTTGGTTACAGAAATAAACTCTCTTCTTTCCCAGTTCCCCTGCATCTTGTTACTGAACCAAGGGAATAAGCAGACTGACCCTAGGTTCAGTCTGGGAACAAACTTACAAAAACAGCCAACCACAGTCAAATCATATCCTCTCAAAGGAAGACAATTCCTGGAATTTTCTTTCCCTGCACCCCTCTTTTAGTTTTTGGAGTCATTTCCCAGATACCTGAGCACACAGACACCTGCAGGCATCCTTGTGCTTTTGTTCTGCCAATACAGCAGCTCTGCTGATTCTTCCACAAAATCTCCTTTCACATCTGTTCCACAAAGTTTGCCTCACTGACCTCCGAATGCAGCTTCATGCTCCTTCTGTACAGGGTGGTGATGGTTTTCTATGTGAAATTCTTTTTTTTTTTTTTAGACAGAGTCTCACTCTGTCGCCAGGCTGGAGTGCAATGGAGCGATCTCGGCTCACTGCAACCTCCGACTCCCTGGTTCAAGCGATTCTTCTGCCTCAGCCTCCCAAGTAGCTGAGATTACAGGCACATGCCACCACGCCCAGCTAATTTTTATACTTTTAGTAGAGACGGGATTTCACCATGTTGGTGAGGATGGTCTCGATCTCCTGACCTTGTGATCCGCCCGCCTCAGCATCCCAAAGTGCTGGGATTACAGGCGTGAGCCACTGCGCCCAGTCCTATGTGAAATTCTTTAAGGGAAACCCAAAACTGAACATTCCTTCTAGAGGGAAAACTCGTTCAGCAAGTCCTAGTGCTCACAGCTTGGGCCCAAGTTTTCTATCTGTAACCCGTTGCTCACTGCATACCTGAAAAGAGAATGGAATGAAATTGCAATTATATGGGAGTTTGAGCAGCTCACTGCAATTCTGTGTAAAAACGAAAATACCTAGGCTTATATTTTGCCTCCTTGAAGGGGTAAAGAGAGCTCACAAGGATAATTTATGGAGTATTAGCAGTACAGGGGCTACAGTGTTACTGCTGTTGATGACATTGACCTTACAAACACTGCAAAAGACTACTTTATCTTACTTTATGACATTCTTCTTTCTCTCTGAACTGTCATGTAAAAGTTTTTTTTTTTTTTTTTTTTTTTTTTTGGTACAGACTGTCCTCAATTCATAAGCTGGCAGTGTTTCCCAAGTTCATTTGTAAGTCAATTACTGGGAACTCAGAATACAATGTCTCAAACTAGCAATTAGGATAAATGTTGATTAAGTCCCCAGGCCAGCCCACAAAATTTAACCCAGAGTGCCACTAAGTCTAATACCTCTTAACATTTCAGTCCTACAAAATCGCCACTCATTCTTGTTCCCTTAAGAAAATGCATCCTTAGTTCCCCAGAATGTATTCTCCTTTCTACCACAGGACAGAAAGAGTTAGATAATCATGACCAGATGCTACTTATTATTCTCCACTTTTGTGAAAAGGTAAGTCACTTTCCACGTCTACCAAAAAATAAAGTCCCTTTTCCCTTGCTATATAAATTTACCTAAACGGAATTCCTGCTTTGTGTCAAATACCTTTTGTAGTGGTTTGCAGAATTTAATATTTAGGAGAATTATTCCTGAATATTCTAATTTAGTCTACCTGGCATGGGGCCTAAGAATCTGCATAATAAACCTCTCAATAGTATCTTATTTTTAAAATGAGATACAATTTATATGGACTAAAATATATAGATCTTAAATGTTCAGTTTCATTAGTTTTGACAGTGGTTGTATCCGTGTAGCCATTACTTAAAAGAAGCTGTAAAACATTTTCATCCTCTTAGAAAGTTTCCTGATACTCCTCGCCATTCCATTTTCTCTCACCCTAAATGGGAAGTACTCTGATTTCCCTCACCATAGATTTGTTTTTACTGCTTTCTAACTTCATATAAATTGAATCATATAATATGCTCTCTCTTGTGTGTCTGCCTTCTATCACTCACAACTATTTTGAGATTCATTTGCATTGTAGCATCTACCATTGAAAGGTTTCTTTTTATAACTGAATATCATTTCATTGCATGCTAGTTTATCCATTCTTCAGTTCCTAGACGTTTGCAGTTTGAAGCTCTGATGAATAAGACTTCTACGAACATTTGTATATATGTACTTTTGTGCACATACATTGTCATTTATCTTGTTTTATATGCCTAGGAATAGAATAACTGAGTCAGAGATGGATGTGTTTTTCCGTTTATACTGCCAAACCATTCTCCAAAGTAGTTGTATCGTTTTACCCTGACATCAGTAGTATATGAGAGTTCCAGTTGCTTTATATTTCCCCCAACATTTTGTATTAGCATCTTTTTAAGTTTGGCTGTCATAATAAGTGTAAAATAGCACTTTATTGTGGTGTAATTTGCATTTCCTGATAACTGTGATTTGAGCACACTATTATCTTCATTCGGAAAATGTCTGTACAAGACTGCCTATCTTTTTGTTGGATTGTTTGTCTTCTATGTATAGGAGTTCTAAATATATTCCAGATTCAGTTCCTAGAATATAGGATATATATTCATAGTGACTATTTCTTCTTGGTCTTGGATTGTCTATTAATTTTCTTAATGGCGTTCTGATGAGCAGAAACTTTTTTTTTTGTTTTGGTAGAGATGGGGGTCTTAAACCCTTGGCCTCAAGGTCCAAGCTGGTCTTAAACCCTTGGCCTCAAGCAATCCTCCTGCCTTGGCCTCCCAAAATGCTGGGATTACAGATGTGAGCCACCATGCCTGGCCCAGAAACTTCTGATTTTGATAATGTTCACTTTACATTGTTTTCTTTTAATGATTTGTGGGATTTCTTTGTGTCATCTCTAATAAATCTTTACCTACCCTGAAGTCACAAGCATATATTTTATGTTTTCTTCAAAAGATTTAGATTATAATTTTTACATTTAGGTCTGTGATCTTTTAATCACATTTTGTATACTGAGTCAGAATTCAATTTTTTCATATGTATATCCTGTTGTTCTAGCATCATTCATAAAAATATATTCCTTTCCTAACTGACTTAACAGCTTTATTGACAATCACTTGGCAATACAGGTAAAGGTTTCTGTCTGAACTCTCTATTCTGTTCCATTAATCTATTTTTTTATTTTTACATAAATTCCACACCATGTTGATTGCTATAGCTTTACAACAAGTTAGATCATTTTAAGGCTCCAACTTTTTTTCCTTTTTCATAATTGTTTGGCTACATTACATCCTTTGCATTTCCATATAAATTTTAGAATCATCGTGTCAATTTCCTAAACAATTTTGCTGAGAATTTGAGATTGCATTGAATCTGTATCTTAATAATTCTGAGTCTTACAAGTAATATATATGATGTATTTCTACATTTAGTTAGGTTATTTTTAATTATTCTCATCAATATTTTATAGTTTTCAGTGAATAGGTCTTGAACACATTGTGTTAACTTTATTCCTAGGTACTGAATTTTTTAATGCTACTGAAAATGTAGCATTAATGAAATAACTTTCATTTTCAAGTTATTTATTGCTAGTATTTAAAAATATAATTGATTTTCATGGATTTTTGATCTTGTATCTGATGATCTTGCTAAATACTATTTCTAATAAGTGTTTTGTTAAAATCCACAGGTGTCATATTGCTGAACAATGGCCCCTAGAAACATCAGATCTTACCTAATTCTTGGAACCCATGAATGTTATCTTGTACAGCAAAGGGGGAAAAAAAGGATACTGTAGATGTGATGGAGTTATGTCCTGGATTATTCAGGTGGACCCTAAATGCAATCACATGTATCCTTGTAAGTGGGAGGTACAGGGAGATTATACAACCTCAGAATAAAAGGCAATGTGAAGACAGGTAACAGGTAGATTGAAAGATATTGCCACTGAAGATTGGAGGCACTACAGCTGTAAGCCAAGGAACACTGGCTGCCACCAGAAGCTCAAAGAGGTAAGGAAAGTATTCTCACCCAGAGCCTTTAAAGGGAGCACTGCCCTGCTAACACCGTGGTTTTGGCTGAGTAATATGAAATTTAGATGTCTAGCCTCTAGAATTGTGAGACTAAATGTATATTGTTCTATGCCATCAGTTTGTTGTAATTTGTTACTCTAGCCATAGGACAGATCTCAAAGATCATTTTAAGTTTTATTCCCAGGTGTTGGTTTTTCATGCTACTGTAAATGGTATTTTATTCTCATTTTCAAATTATTTATTTTGGTACTTAGGATTAGTGTTGTATTTTGATCTTGTACCCTATGACCATTTATGGTAAATATTTACTACTTCTAGTAGTTGTGTGTGTGATTATAAATTCCATTGAGATTTAGAGGTACATCATGTAATCTTCAAATAATATTTTTCTTTTTTTTCTTTTTTTTTTTTTTTTTTTTTTTGAGACAGATTTTTGCTCTTGTTGCCCAGGCTGGAGTGCAATGGCGCGATCTAGGCTCACTGCAACCTCCACCTCCTGGGTTCAAGTGATCCTCCTGCCTCAGTCTCCCACACAGCTGGGATTACAGGCATGTGTCACCACACCCAGTTCATTTTTGTTTTTAGTAGAGACGGGGTTTCTCCATGTTAGACTGGTCTCGAACTCGCGACCTCAGGTGATCTGCCCACCTTGGCCTCCCAAAGTGCTGGGATTACAGGCATGAGCCACCATGTCCGACTATTTTTATTTTTTTTCTTTCCAAACTCTATGCCATCAATTCCCTTTTTTTTTACTACTGTCCAGGAATTACAGTACAATGTTAAGAAGAACACACGTCTTGTCTTCTTCTGGATATTAGAGGAAGAGTTGAATGTTTCAGTATAAATTTGACTATTGGTTTCTCAGGGGTTGCCAGTGCTCTTTATCAGATAGAAAAAGTTCCCTTCGATCTCTGATTTGCTCATAGGTGAATTCTTTTTCATGAATGAACTTGCATTTTGTCAAATGCTTCTTCCTCCATCTGTTGAATCATGTAATTTTTCTCCTTTATTGTGTCATTTTGGTGAATTTCACTGTTTGACTTTTGAATGTTGATATGGCTTGGCTCTGTGTCCCCACCCAAATCTCCTGTCAACTTGTAATTCCCAATGTTGGGGGAGGGACCTGGTGGGAGGTGATTGGGTCATGGGGGTGGATTTCTCCCTTGCCATTTTGTGATAGCAAGTAAGTTCTCAAGAACTCTGGTTGCTTAAAAGTATGTAGCACTTCCCCCTTCACACTCTCTCCCGCTGCAATTGTATGAAGACATGCATGCTTCCCCTTTGCCTTCCACTATGATTGTAAGTTTCCTGAGGCCTCCAGCCATTCTTCCTGTATAGCCTGCAGAACCATGAGCCAATAACACCTCTTTTCTTTATAAATTATCCAGTTTCAGGTAGTTATTTATAACAATGTGAGAACAAACATATACAAATGTTAAATTAATATTGCATCATGGGGATAAATTCCACTTGGTCACAATGTACTATGTGGCTATTTCTGATTCATTAATAATTTCTTCAGGATTTTTGCACCTATGTTCAAGAGTGATATTCGTCTATAATATTCTTAATACCTCTTTTGTGTTTGGGCAATAGGGTTATGATGACCTCATAAAATGAATTGGGAAGTATTTTATTCTCCTTTATTTTCTGAAAGAGTTTATGAAATATTGGTAATATTTATTCCTAAACGTTTGCTAGAATTCACCAGTGGAGACATTTGGGCCTGGAGTTTGTTTTAGCGATGGTTCTCTATTACGACTTTAATATATGACTTTATTATGACTTTAACAGATGACCTGCAGGGCTATTTAGATTTTCTATTTTGTCTCCTGTCAATTTTGATATGTTGTATTTTTTCAAAGATTTCAATTTTATCTTATTTATTAAAATTATTGCATAAAGTTGTTCATAACATCCTCTTATTATTCTTTAAGTGTCTATAGTGATATCTCAAGAGTCTCTGGAGACGTTTTATCTCAGCACTCTTACCTGCCCCAGTATTTGGCATACAATCCTGATCCACTCAGTGAGAGAAAATGGGGAAGAGATGGTGAGTATGTGTAGGCTCAAATTATGGCTTGGGCTTCTCAGATTGTAATGTATCTCATCAGCCCAAACATGCTATTAAAAATTTGTTAAGAATTCTACTGGTGTTTTCTTACCCCATCTATGACGGAGTACTCCCACCCTCACCACTCTGCCAGGTATGAAAAAGAGTAATGCCTCTCAGCTCCCAGGAAGGACTTACCACTTTCTATATTTTAGTTCATTTAGGTCTATTTCTGTCCTCAACTCTCTAATGGACTTCTTAAACTAGGATTTTGTAGCTTGTAGCCTATCTGGCTTGTCCCTAATACCATAGAAGCAATTGTCCCCTGTGATTTTGTCCATCCTAACTAGAAATGGAAGTCACCCCAGTTATTCTGATCCAAGTGCCCCGTGACCAACCATTACTTGGAAAAGCCTTCCATAGGCTTTTGCATAGGGACAGAAAGAATAGCTGGTCTCATTTAGGTGTAGGTTAAGACTTTAGTTTGAAAATTCCTTGTCCCACGGATATTCAGTATCTTGTCAGGGAGTGTTTGTTGCCTAGAAAATTTCAATAATTGCATGTACTACTTTCATTATAAAGTAAAATGTAATGTTAGAAAATTTATACTCAGGACTTTAAATACCTGACTTGAAAATAACTGCTTTACCAAAAGTATCTTGAGTCTTAATTTATTTTTTTAAGAATGAAACTCTGGAGTTAGAAATACTCGATTTAACTTTTCAATAATAAAAAGTTTTTCTTTTATCCCATACCAGAACAAACTTTATTCCAGATGGTAATGCCTAAGCTAAGGAAACAGTACTTTTAATGAATTTTAAAATTAAACCAGTGAGAGTTACATTGACAGTTGGAGCAGGAGAATATGATTCTAGATATGTGCTTTTCATTGAAAGTTTTATTACTTATTTATAACTAGTATTTACCATTTCAAACTTTTTTGTTTTCTAAAGAGGAAAGATATTTTTTCTTTATCATTTTGTGCCTGCATTGCCTGAAGTCTGAAGAGATTCACATGCTTAATAATTTCCATGGCATCTTTGATGAAATAACAAACACTGTGTAACACATCTGCCATAGTTTACATTGAGGGTTCATGCCTGTGAGGTCAGATCTTGTGTCTTCTGTTAGAGACACACATACATACACTTTTATTCTTCCCTGTGAAGCATATCATGAATTCTAAACAGAATCACAAAAAGTAGAGTTAAGGTACCCCCCTAAGGAAGTCAGGCAGGGTATCTTTGCCTACACCTCTATTGAGGTACCATGCTTTAATGTCCAATCTGCAGCGTTTCAGTTTACCACACTGGATTTTCTCAATGTACCCTCAGCCACTTGCTAACTAAGTACCCACACCAGTTAACATATACCCCCCAAATGGTACATAAAGTAAAAAGTTAATCAAAATAGGACCTATGACTTTTAATGACCATAATGCTTCAGTTTTTACTTAAGACACCCTACCCTCACCATACCAGGGCTTCTAAAACCTGAATTATTCATCATAATTTTGCTCTGCGATCTTGTTAAGTCTAACAATAAAGGTAAAGTGGTTTTGGGGGTATGTTTCATCTGAGCTCTGGAAAAGCACAACCATAGGCCAGCCCCACAACAGAGAATGTAAGATGTCCTTTTGCACAGACGCTCTATCTCTTAAAAATAATTGCCACTTTTCCTTCCAACACTACACCATGGATATATCGACCACATTCCTTGTGACCATGATTTCTTTCCTTTAGATATATTGTTACCACTAGCAAAACTACAGTTAAGGGTTCTTTTCTCGAGTCTAGGAATCATTTTGTCTCTATATCATTTCAGATCCTTTACAGTTCAAATAAAAGAAACTCCAATTAAAGTGGGCTTACATCATAGTTTGAAAATATTTCAATGCTTAATTCAACGTTTGAATCTATTCAGGATCCAGTTTTCCCCTGTCTGTTTTCTGGGACATCAGTGCTTTTGGATCTGATGCTAGGCAGACCCTCTCTACATGGTCCCAGGGTGGCTGCCAGTTGTTCTCAGGGTCACCTTTCCTCATGCTTCGGCACTGGGAATGATAGTCTTTTGGGATGAATTCCACAGGTAAAAAAAAACTGAGGTGCTCCAGAAAATGTGTCTTCAAGTCTCATTCAGGCTGACTGTATTATGTGACTGTCCTTGAACCAGCCACTGTGGGCTCAGAGTTAGGATAACCCAATTTACTGAAGCCAATCAAGAACCAACCAACAACCTAGAACTTGAAGGTGGTCAAGTTCACCCAATCCATAAAGCCAAAATGAGAGTGAGCAAATTCACCAGGAGAAGACAAGGCATGTGATGGGGAAACAACCAACAAATATCCCCCAAAATGGGCTCTTAGAATGATGCATTCATTCAGTTATTAAAATCTCACCATTTCTGGAGTCCTCACTCTAGTAAGCCACAAGAATAATCAGGAATTCTCCAAGGAAGTTTAGGGACACAGAATAAAGGTCAAAGAAGCATCTCCTCTGTTCAGAGATTTATGCTTGGAAGAGGGAGGGAAATCCCTGCTTACAATCCCATAAACTTGTACTTGCTCATTAACTTTCTTTTTTGCTACTTATTCAAATCAGGATGAAAGCATAGGATGAAAACTTACAAAAGTTTTATACTTTATATCATTTTTTGAAAGTTATTGCAAAAATATTATTCTTGCACAAATTCATTCTTTTTTAACCTGGGTTATAGGAACTATTATAATAATATGCTCAGCAGGTCAAATCTCAGAATGTCTGTCAAGCCTTTCACCTTCTGTTAAGGAGTGCTTGTCAGTACCTCCACATGGCTTACACAAGTCTGTATTTTCCATCTGTTCTGGGTAAGGAATATATTCTTCCTTACCTTCTCTCTCTCGAATGGTAAGTCAAAGTATCCCAGTGCTTACTCAGCTCAAAGTGATGTTTTGGTATCTATCACCCCACCAATGAGTAACCAGGCAAGATTGGGGTTTTTGTTTTGTTTTGTTTTGTTTCTTTTGAGATGGAGTTTTGCTCTTGTTGCCCAGGCTGGAGTGCAATGGCGTGATCTCAGCTCACCGCAACCTCCACCTCCGAGGTTCAAGAGATTCTCCTGCCTCAGCCTCCCGAGTAGCTGGGATTACAGGCATGCACCACCACACCTGGCCAATTTTGTATTTTTTTCAAGTAGAGACGGGGATTCTCCATGTTGGTCAGGCTGGTCTCGAACTCCTGACCTCAGGTGATCCATCTGCCTTGACCTCCCAAAGTGCTGGGATTACGGGCATGAGCCACCACACCACGCCCAGAAAATCTTGTCTGTGGATTGAAAGGGCACCACCATCCGCTGCTACTATAAATGCTGCTGTTGCTCTGAGCGCCTTTGCCCAAACTGGTGGATAACCTGGTGCAAGGTCCTCACCATCACGAGAAACAATATGGTAACAGGAGCGCAAAACCACTGCTGCTGGTCCTACAGGAGTTTCTCATCATTCAAAAAAAAAAGATGCCCTTTCCCCCTAGCTTTACTCACTGACAAAAGCTCCAAGCCAGAGGACATCTGAGTTTCAATCATAACCTCTTCAGTGGCACAGATCTTTAGCTTACACACAGCAATCAGTTTCTCAGAGTCATGCTGTGGTGACTAGACTGACTCATGAGGATTCCAAAATCAGGCCACAGAACAACAAGAGCCAGAGCTTACATGCAACATCCTAGACCCGCGTAAAGGCACGTAACTAATAAGGCCATCCCTCCCTTCCCCACTCTCTCCACCTCAAGTTCGGCTTTTGCACCGATGTCCCTTTGTCCTTTCCCAACAACCAGTTTTGATTGGAGCCATTTCGGTTTATTCAACATGTTGCAGTAACTTTTAAACTCAACCTGGCCAGTACCGCAATTCCCAGAAGCTCCCTGCACTCCTGCTATTTTCCCACGTTTTCCGCAGCAACTGAGAGACTCCACATATCAACAGAAATGAGAACCAAAGGGAGGTGGCCCCATCCACACTCAGAGATGATGCCAGGGGTCAGCGTCAACACCAAAGTATCGTGGGGGACCAGAAGTAGCTCTGCAAATTTGCTCCCAAACAAGGTAGTTTAGCAATCCAACTACTGGAAATGGAAATTGTTAGTACTTTTTAACTGGAAGTTATCGTGGAAGCAAAAAAAAAAAAAAAAAAAAAAAAAGGCAAGAAAGGAGGAATTTATGTGTTTTTTTATTTTTTAGTCACTCATTCAACTTAGAAAGAGGGAATTTTAAAAGGGAGAAAACTCTATCTTATGAAAAATCTCCTTGCACCTGTTTCAGTTGGAAATGAAATAAAAATCTCTGGCACGTATCTGAGTGGCTTACTATACATGTCTAATTACCATGCAGGATAGGAATCAACCCATTCATGAAAAACGTTTTAAATCTGCTTTGTTGCCATTTTATTTTATTAGAACATTCAGTTATCCATTCCTGCTCAGCAGCCCTAGCTTGTTCAGGGTATTCACTGGAAACCTGGAGTAATTCAGTGGGTCCACTGCTTTCCATCACACACATGGCACCGTAGCCTGGAGATAGGAAAGGGACTGGAAGGAAGCAAGAGGCACAAAGAAACAGACACAACCCTAACCTCAGGTTATCAGCAACAGAAGAGGCTGAAATCTCAGACCTAAATAAAAATGCAAATAAAGTAAAATCTCAGAAATAAAAAATATAAAGTACAACTATAACATACGTGTACGTGCACACACACAAACACGCCCATATTTTGTGGACATATTAAAACCAAGATGAAAGTCTTTGATTTTAAACACCTTAATGCAATGTATAAACAAAGTAAATTTGATGTAATAGAAATTACCATTAAACACAAGATTCAAAACCATAGATGAGTCAAGGCTTCCCGCTTTGAGATACTTCTATTTTCAGAATTCATTACATTTCAGCTACAAGAATGGTTAATGCTGGTTATACAAAATGACAGGCTGCAGCAGGATACTAAAGGTAAAGCAAAGAAATGTGAAGAGTTTGATCACATGTCTTTGTCTATTTGGATACGGGTGAAAATTGTGAAATGAACAGACAGCATGTAGATAATACACAGGATGTAATTAGAAAGTGCCAAATAAGAATAATGTGAAAAATGCAATAATTGGGAACATGTCTGTTAGACATGTTAGCTATGTAGAAGTTGCTGTGATTTCTAATATATGCTAAAATATTCTAATTCTGAGGCTATGTGAATGTGTAGTATAAGCCTATGTATTGAGTTGGCATTCTTTTTGTCATTCTGCCTTATTAGATACAATACACAAAGAATGGCAGTGCTGTGGCAGTGATGGAGGAGTGGGAAGGGAAGTGGTGAGAGCCAGGGCAGCAGCACTCTTGACTTGTCCGGGAATGCTGGTTCTTCAGATGCACTTGATTCAGTCATGTCAGTAGCTCAAATGGTTGACAACTTTGCAATATAGAAAAAATTCCTAAACTGCAGAAAGGTGGAAAATGACAGTATAATAAGCATTCTAAATCACCTAAATTCAGCTACTGTGATCATGATCATTTTGCAACATTGACTCCAGCTTGCTTAATGGCAAGACAGACAGAGAGAGAGAGAGAGAGAGAGAGAGAGAGAGAGAGAGAGAGAGAGAGAGAGAAAGCGAGAGAGAAAGTGTACGTATTTTAAAGCAGCATATTTTTCATCTTTTTTTTTTTGGAGATGGAATCTCTCTGTCTCACCCAGGCTGGAGTGCAGTGGTGCAATCTTGGCTCACTGCAACCTCTGCTTCCCAGATTCAAGCAATTCTCCTGCCTCAGCCTCCTGAGTCGCTGGGATTACAGGCACATGCCACCACACCCAGGTCGTTTTTGTATTTTTAGTAGAGACGTGGTTTCACCATGTTGGCCAGGATGGTCTCTATCTCCTGACCTCAGGTGATCCACCCACCTCGGCCTCCAAAACTACTGGGATTACAGGCGTGAGCCACTGTGCCCGGCCTCATCTATTAATTTCCTGTTTGAAATAATAGGAATTGCTACAGGTAAAAAAAGAAAAGAGCTAATACTTATTATTCTCTCTTCTTACCACTCACCCATCTTCATCAAGGTTGGCTCTTTCACGCACTGAATGGTTATAAATCCATTTTTTACCTGTTTGCATCACCATTGCCTTGGTTCAAGCCCCCATTTTTTTTCTAGATGATGTTATAGCAACAGCCTCCTAACTGGATTTTCTGCCTCTGATACTGCCTTTTTCAATCCATTGTCTCTTTGCATCATTGTTCTTCTAAAATGAATACATAATTGCCATACTTCTCCACAGAATAAAGTCCACACTCTTTACACATCTTGTAAACTGGTTCCAGTCTTCCATGCCATTCTCACTGACTGCCTGTTTCATTCATGCTCCCCCACCCTGTTTTGCAACCCTATTGCCATTTCCCCACAGAACTTCCATGTCTTCTGTCTCAAAGGCGCTTTCTACTTTGCTTTGGTAAATACAATTCTATGCAGGGTTCAAAATCCCACTCTTGGCTGGGCACAGTGGCCCACTCCTATAATCCCAGCACTTTAAGAGGCCAAGGATCTTAAAGGTGGGTGGATCACCTGAGGTCAGGAGTTCGAGACCAGCCTGGCCAACATGGTGAAACCCTGTCTCCACTAAAAATGCAAAAATTGGCCAGTCATGGTGGTGGGCGCAACTCAGGAGGCTGAGGCAGGAGAATTGCCTGAACCCCGGAGGTGGAGGTTGCAGTGAGCCAAGATCGCACCACTGCATTCCAGCCTAGGCAAAAGAGAGAGACTCTGTTTCAAAAAAAAACAAAAAACAAAATCCCACTCTTGAGTAGTTTTCTTTAACTCTTCAAAGAAAAGGCAGTTCTTCTGCTAAGTTCCCAAGATAATTTAATGTATCACATTGCATTATAACCATTTATTTTCAAGTTGGTCTCCTCCATTAGACTATATTCCCTCCACATTGCACAGCTGGAACCTTGTACAGGTTACTACATTGTTCCCACTTTTAAGATGAGGCATTTAATCCTTGAATCTAAAATAAAGGTTAAAAAGAAAAAATAAATAAATAAATAAATAAAATAAGGCACTTAATATTTTCTCATTATCTGAATATTAACCATTTATGAGGGGCAAAGAAAGAAAAAAATTATCACTTGAAGAAAAGGCAGTACACTTTGTTTTCATTAGTTTTCCCACTGTTTCTTTTCTTTTCTTTTTTTTTTTTTTTTTTTTTTTTTTTTTTTTTTTTTTTTTTTT
>NW_016807049.1:2695524-2717073 GCF_001698545.2 Rhinopithecus bieti
TTTTTGAGACAGAGTCTCACTCTGTCACCCAGGCTAGAGTGCAGTGATGCCATCTCGGCTCACTGCAACCTCCACCTCCCGGGTTCAAACAATTCTCCTGCCTCAGCCTCCCGAGTAGCTAGGACTATGGGTGCATGCCACCACAGCCAGCTAATTTTTGTATTTTTAGTAGAGATGGGGTTTCACCATGTTGGCCAGGCTGGTCTCAAACTCCTGACCTCAAGTGATCCACCTGCCTCAGCCCCCCAAAGTGCTGGGATTACAGGTGTGAGCCACCACACCCGGCCATTTTTTCCCACTTTCTGCATGTAGTTTAGTGTTCTCTGCTATTACATGCTTTAGGGAATCTCAAAAACATTTTCTAAAGCATTTTGCCACCTACGGGGATGAAATTTGACCAGCTATTTTAAAACAATGATTATGGCTTGTGTTGATAACAAGTAAGATCCCAAAATTACCTAATATATGTTGTCCAGTAAATAACTTTTAAGCCAAGTGAGAAAAGTGAAGCCCAAGGAATAGAAAATATATTGTTTATAAGGGATAGAGTTTTCATAAGTTACTAGTGTAGGAACCAGCATGCCACACTGTTTATGGCCTGTACCTAAAATTACATGGCCTTATCTCAATTTGCCCTTCATCAGACAACATTATCTTTTACCCTGAGCTCGCCTTTGCTCTACAGTCAAGCCTTTGATACCTGCTCAGGAAAGGCTTAAAATCTAGAGCCACACACAAAAGTTGAAAGTAGACATGTATTAGTATAGAGGTATTATCTTGAAAACTACTGAGAATAGCTCACTTCTAAGGTTTTGTAGTCCATTTTTTCCAGTTGTTTTTCCCTGCACATTTATATAAAAATTTGCTTCTTTTTTTTCCCTCCCCTGGTTCACAGCTGTGTGTGTGTGTGTGTGTGTGTGTGTGTGCGCATGCGTGTGTGTGTGTGCACGCGTGTGTGTGAGAGAGAGAGATGGAGTTTCACTCTATCACCCAGGTGGGAGTACAGTGGCACGGTCTTGGCTCACTGCAACCTCCGCTTCCTGGGTTCAAGGGATTCTCCTGCCTCAGCCTCCTGAGTAGCTGGGACTACATGTGCATGCCACCACACCCAGCTAATTTTTAGTAGAGGCAGGGTTTCACCATATTGGCCAGGCTGGTCTCCAACTCCTGACCTCAGATGATCCACCCCCTTCAGCCTCCAAAAGTGCTGGGATTACAGGCGTGGCCACCACGCTTGGCCTGGTTCACAGCTTTGTATTCCCTCCCCAGCTATTATTTCCAAGTACTTCTAACCATGTTGGCTGTGCCAAGCCAGAACAATGAGGACTCTGACAATTTCCTATCAGTAGATACCTCTGGGATGAGTATTCTATGACCTGGATGTGGTTTTCTCTCCTTTTTACCAACCCTCTAGAAACAGCCAATTATTGAACTTTCACCCCTCACTGCTAAATACACACACACACACATACCCACACACCTTGATTCAATAAGAGACTCAAGGAATTGCTTGTACATTGTTCTTGACTGCTCACTAAATCTACTTTAAGACATCAACTTAAACTCTAGCCTTAAGGGAAGCTACTGTGGTCTATAGGACCAAACTCTTAGCCACTCTTTTATGGAATATTCTCAGGCTCCCACGGAGCCTAGAGTTGATGTGTAACCAACATAGTAAAACCCTCTTCCTTTATCTGGAGAGTCTGCCTTTTTCTGGTAGATTGCCACCCAATTGTTGTGTTACCTAACCAAATATTCTGCACTATTTTGGGAGACTTCGTGATGAAAGGGGCTCCTGTTCCAAGGGCTCACCTTTGCTGTGTATAGAGGCCTAGCTCCCCTTTTAGGGAGGTAGATCACCAGAAAGGAGCTACATGTCTCAGCGCAGCAGAGCAGGGTCACCCACTCTTCCAAACTCTCACAAGGAAAATGGCTATTCCAGTCCCAGGACTCAATGAATATCGAAAACTTTGTGTTTCTTGCAGTAAAAAAAAAATTCCCTAATACCTTACCCCTTTGCTTCCCATAAAGGTTCAAAGTGGGACTGCACCTTCTGCCCCACAATAAAATAATATGTCCTCAATACTATACTAAAGACAAAAACTTGGTATTTCACTAGTCCATCCTACCTCAACCCACATTCTGGAAATTGCTTATTCAACTAACATTATGAAGTCTATAGTTACATTGCAATTTGTATAGTTTTATTGTTTGTTTTTGCTCTATACACATATAAAAGTAAAATTTCACATTTGCATGAAGAAAGAAAGCTGTTACAAAACTAAATTATGCCACTTGATTACATGTCAGAAAGTATAAATTGAAATGTCTGTATATAGTTTATGGCTTCTTCAAAAATCCAAATTTATTGTCTTTTTTTTTTAGTCCTGGAAACAATTTGCATTCAAGATGCTAAATCAAGCATCATGGGCACTGGAAAACAGTATTTCAGCTAAACTCAATTAGATTATTTCACTGGACAAAAAAACTGTATCTTATCTATCAGGTTGAGAGATGTCTGGAGTTAATAATTGTTTTCTCTTTAAATTATATCTTATATTGAAAATTCTTTGGAAAATCATTTATAGGAAAGGAGAGCAACTTCTTCTTCATAAGAAATAATCCATCTTATAACTGTCCAATAGTAACTGGCAATGATAAAACGTGATGGGTGTTTAAGTTCTGCTTTATCAGTCAGTCAATAACATGTGAGCTCTCCCTTTTCCCTAATGACGGCATCATTTCTTTTGTAACCTCTACACCATCAACATTTAGTGTATTTCGCCCACAGCAAAGACATTCTTGTTGACTTTGTTGTTTAACGAAAATAAAATGAGTCCTCTAAGGCCAGTAACTGAATAGATAAATTTGGATTCTTAAGAATTACAATAAGAAGAAAACACCCCACTACTAGGTAGCTAGCAGAAAGCTAGATAAGAGGAAAAAGGTTATTTAGCTCTAAAAGGACAACTGCTTATAACCTCAGCATAATCATGATAATCATGAGAAGACAACAGATACATGCAACCTGAGTGACATTCTATAAAATACCTGATCAGCACTCCCCAAAATTGTCAAGGTCATGAAAGACAAAGGAAGACCAAGAAATTTTCATAGGCTCAAAGATACTAAGGAGATAGAATAACTAAATGCAATGTGGTTTTCTGAATTGGATTCTGGAACAGAAACAGGACATAAGTGGGGGGAAAAAAGGAAAACTTCAATAAAGTCTGTAGTTAAGTTGATAGTATTGTATCCTTATTAATTTCCGAGTTTTGATAAGTGTCCTATAGTTATGCATGATTCTGTATTAAAGAAAGCTGGGTGGACAATATTTGAGAACGCTCTGTATCATCTTTGCAATTCTTCTGTAAATCTAATATTATCACAATATACAAAATTTTAGGAAAAGAAATACAGCTGTTGGGGCTGGCCAACATGCTTTCCGAGCAGCAGCACTATTCTGCTAAAGTCAACCAAGTTTATTTAAGTCAAGGAAACTAACACCTGATTTATACTTATGAACTGTTTTGTCCCCCTCAAGTTAATCTATAGACCTACTCATACCCAGGGCAGTGATTTTAATTGCATTATGTTTTTAATATCCTTTGCAGATTTGGTGCTTAAAATTGCCCACCCTCTTCAGTTTGCCTCATCAATTTAGTTAATAGTATACCACTTCCAAGACAAATTTCCATATCTATTTCCTCTGCAAGGAGCACTTCCTTCTCCACAATGTCTCTTTGGAAATTCAAAGTGACCCCATGAGAGTTATTTAAACCTAAATCTCACCTAGACTGCTTGCACATTCCTAGATCATGAATGACACCCAGATGAACTTCACAAAAGGGAGGTATCCTATTCTTTCTCCTCAGCAACCTGTTCTTCTTACATTGCTCCAAGCTGCTAGAGAACAGCTTTACTAAGATGTCTCTCCAGACTCATCTCAAGTCTTTTTCCCTTCCCTATAATAGTGCACCGTGTACACAAACCAAAAGAAAATAAAGTTCAACATTCAACAGATTTAGTCTATTTCATTTTTATTATTCATGTTTCAACTGCAGCAAGAAACTGCAAAGCAGGAAAGCAAAGAGAAGAGTAGAAAGAAAGTAAAACATGGAGCTATCAGAACCCAGTCAGTTACTCAAGCCACCAATTAATTGGCCAGACAGGTTTAGTGTGGGTTTGTTACACTTACTCTTGGATTTGAACTAGCATTTCAGGAGAAACTGAGCATCTGGGCATCCATAGTCCCTAAAGTCTCATCTCCCACAATATCCTTTCAGATAGAAAGCGACCAACACCCCAGTCTTATGGAGTGAACTATGCATTTTCCTGCCACTGCTGACACCGGACATTCCCTTGAGTTAAAATGCCTATTATCCCCTTCCCCTCTAATCAAGACCTATCATTTCCTTCATCGGTCTTCACAAATTACTGCAATCAAAACTATTCTTGTTATGCTTCAGTTTACTATATTCTGTCTCCTAAATATGCTGGGAAAAAACAAAAGGCAAGGTTCGTCAAATTTTACTTGAACTTGTCACTTGATTTTCCTATAATTTCATTTCTTTCCAGAATGTTCTGTTTGGCCATCTACTTTTTATTCCCAGTGTAAAATAGCAGTGGTGCTCTTGCAGCACTGTGGTTAAACTGCTTGACCTTCAGAAGTCTCTATTTCTAATCTCTAAGTGAGGATAATATACCTAATAGTGTTTGTATGGGTAGTTAGCAGAGTACCAGGCACACGGCCAAAACTAAATACATATCAGTTAGTGATGTTGGTCGTGGTATTGGAGACGGTGGTGATGGTGCTAATGTCTTAAATCACATTTCAAGCATTTGACTAAAATTTCAAACCCTTATGTTTACCTTTTGGTAAAGAGACATCAATCCCTATTTGAGAGTTCAGAGCACGTGACCTATCTCTCTTCCTACCACCAATCTCATGAAGCGACAGTAAATTAATTTTTTAAAAGAACAAATTCACATGAGAAAACAACAAATTCTCTCATAAAAAATACTAAAGTTTTGAGAAATTCCTATAACACAGAAAGCAGAAGAAATCTGGCTGATAAAGAAACAAAACCAAAAACACCACAACCCAAAATATATCCAAGAGAACACATCAGAGATCAGAGCAGGCACAAACACAGAGATGCTTTAGTTTAGAGAAGTCATCACAGAAACCATCCTGAGGCAAAGTCAGCAAGTCACTGAAGAACTCCATCTGGAGCGTGGGAATCAGCCTCACCCCGTCCTTCCCCTATTCTGAAAGCAGGTAGCAGCAGCAGCCCCTTGCACATAATACTGACACACCCAGAATCACTTTGTAGGAAAGACTCAACTGGAGGAGCAAGTGGCCTTAGCGTTGGGACTAGGGAGAGAAGCAGAGGTAGGCCTGCCTGAGGTATGTCCTGATGTGTGCCTGGTTTTCTAAAGCAGTGGCTGTGTCTCAGGAGATCTACCCAGGGTGTTCTGGAGCCAGAGACACTCAGGCACTCAGGATGGATGGCGACCACCGAAATCTAGAAGATGCACCTCTGAATCCCTACCCTGGGCTCCACACCCCAGGCCTTGCTCACAATTACAGTTGATCCTTGAATAACACAGGGGTTAAGGGCACTGACCCCCTGCACAGTCAAAAATCTATGTATAATTTTGACTTCCCAAAACTCAACTACGAGTAGCCTACTGTTGACTGGAAGCCTCAACAATACCATAAATAGTCAATTAACACATTTTTGTATGTTACATGTTATATATAAATAGCTAGAGGAAAACAAATAGCTAGAGAAAAGAAAATGTTACTAAGAAAATGATAATAAAGATAGAATATATTTGAATATATTTGCTATTCATGAAATTGAAGTGGATCGTTGTAAAGGTTTTCATCCTTGTCATCATCTTCATGTTGAGTAAGCGAAAGAGGAGAGTTTGGTCTTATTGTCTCAGTGGTACTAGAGGCAGAAGAAAGTTCGGGTGTAAGTGGACCCCATGCAGTTTAAACTAGTGCTGTTCAAGAGCCAATCTGTATTTAGAAGAATGAGGCTCCTGTCATCAGAACCTCCAATAAGAAATGGGAAGTCAATCAAACATGCGCATATATTTGAAAAAACCTAATGCCTGCAAGAAAGGGCCAAAACCAGTAACAACAACACAACAGAATTAAAACTTAAGGAGTTGGACCTAATAGAGTACAGAGAAGAAAACATAAAAGTAAATTTAATGTGTGTCCTCAAACAGGGTCAATACTAATCTCATTCAAAATCTGGAAGCAGTTCTAAACAAAATACTGCATATTTTGGAAATTAAAATAAAACAGCTGGAAATTTTTTTAATGCAACAGATGAGCTAAGTAGCATCAGTGACCTAGACAAAGTTTAAGTAGCAGGCTGGAAAATTAACCTGAAGGATTCTACCAGAATGCATGCAAAATATAAAAAGTTTGCATGAATGTTCACATAAATGACTGAGATCACTGCCTTTCATATCTATACAAAAGAACAGAGATGCTAACAGTAAAACAAAAGAAAAAGAAAATTATAAAATTTAATTTAATTTTCACAATGCACAAGGGGAAAACCTGGAGATTGCAAAGTAGACAACTTTTTGGCCACAGAAAGTTGGAATTGTTTTCAGAAAATACGCTTTCAAGTAGTTGGAGAAAAACAGGCTAAATACAATCCCATCCAGGTTACAAGCTGTTTATAACACATACATACACACACACACACACACACACACACACACACACACACACTTCTGATTCTGGAAGCCACTGAAGGAAAATTAAACAAAGAAAGGAGACATGTGTTAGGGGTGTGCCGAGCTGCGCTCAAGATCTGAATTTCATTCCAAATTCAAGCACTATAACCCAAGGAAAGCAAAGTACTATAGAACTCTGAAAATTAAATGTCTGAGACTTCTTTTGTTATAGAGGTTAATTACAGGCCACTATGCCATGGATTCACCCTCCAGTGACAATATTTTTCCTTCTCCTGACACCTATGAACAAACTTACCTGCTTCCTCTAGCTTGTTTGTCTTCTCTTCTCAATGCAAGTCAAATACATCTTGTCAAAAGCTAATCTTGCAAAACTTATCTTGACGCTTTTGACTACTCCTTCCATCTTAGGCCTGCAAGATAACAGCTCCACGTTTCCCTCTAATGTGAGGACTATTTATCAATCTTTTCACCGGCTTCTCCTCTTCTATTTGTCCTTAATTACTAAGCATTGCTCAAAGCTTAATCCTCCATTCTCATCTTTTCCATTTAGATACTTCCACAGCTTCAACTAACACTGCTGGACACTGGACTACTAAATCTATTCAATCACCATAAACATAGAAACACTGTCCCATTGAGAACTGGAATTTCTGTGTTTTCCTTACAAATATTTACCTCTTTTAGCTTGTCTATTTATTTAAGTGTTCTTTTGCTAATGCAACAACAGAACCACTACAGCAGCTCAGCTCTATATTCCAACCAGCCCAAGATTATTCTAGTGTTGGGACGAAGAACAGACACAAGGTCTTCCTCCCTCAGTGAGCTCTTCTCAAAGCCCAAGGACAGCCAGGCGCGGTGGCTCCCACCTATAATCCCAGTACTTTGAGAGGCTGAGGGGGGCAGATTCCTTGAGGTCAGGAGTTCAAGACTAGTCTGCACAATATAGTGAGATCCCATCTTTACAAACGCTTTTTTTTAATTTGCCAGGTGCAGTAGCGTGCACCCTGCAGTTCCAGCTACTCGGGAACTAAGGAAGGAAGATCACTTGAGCCCAGGAGTTCAAGGCTGCAGTGAGTCAGGACTGCATCACTGCACTACAGTCTGGGTAACAGAACAAGGCCCTATCTCAAAAAAAAAAAAAAAGCCCAAGGACATCCTATATAAGGCATCAACATGCATCTATCATGCAACAATTGAAGGCCTTCTTGATTCTTGTACATTTCCCACCAACAGTATCACCTTCTGAGGTTATGGACTGTAGGTCTGCTGTGAGATTGGTAGAGTAATGCTTCCTTTGACATTTCAAAAACTGCAGTTTGAGAAGGAAATTGGGGAACATGACTCTATAAATATCAACCACTCCTCCCCCCATTAGCCTAGCCCTCCAATATACAGAACAATCAATGTCCTCACAGCTCCCCTTCTCCAGTTTTAAAGTTCTTTAAGGTGTACAGCCTCAGATACTCTCAGGTTTTGCCTCAGATGTGACTTACAAAGGAACAATGGAATAGTAATCTATTCACTTAATTAAGACTTTGACAGTCTCTTATCATCTTAAGTTCTAACACTATTTGGCAAAGAAGTTAAAAAATATATTGTTGCTGCTGCTGCTTTAGAAAAACTCAGATCCTTTGGTCTCTTAAGAGGTTTTCCAACACCACTGAAGTGCAAGAATCTATTTTCTATTCTACATAATGATCTGTATTTTATCCCATTTTTTAGAAAGTCATCAAAGGTAGATACGAGGTACTAACATAGGCTAAAATCTATATTAGAAAAAAAGTAGATAATTGCAACTTTAATCATTTGTTATGTAGAATATGTCAATATTTAATTTTATAAATAAAACAGTATTTAAAAGAAAACTAGGCAGGGTGCGGTGGCTCACACATGTAATCCCAGCACTCTGGGAGGCTGAGGTGGGTGGATCACCTGAGGTCAAGAGCTCGAGACCAGCCTGGCCAACATGGTGAAACCTCATCTCTACTAAAAACACAAAAATTAGACGGGTGTGGTGGTGCACACCTGTAATCCCAGCTACTCAGGAGGCTGAGGCAGGAGAATCGCTTGAACCTGGAGGCAGAGGTTGCAGTGAGCCAAGATCATGCCACTGCACTACAGCCTGGGTGACAGAGCAAGATTCCATCTCAAAAATAAATAAATAATAAAAAGGAAACTAAAGCATAACTCAAAAATATATAGTCCAAATCATTCAACTCCTAGAAGATATAACATTCAGTAAGTTACAGTATCATTACTAGGATTAGTGCCTACGCCTCAGGATTTTCCAAATTGGTTTGAAATTAGGTTTATTTCTTCTGTGTAGACAGTAATAACTGTTTCTAATATATTTTTTATCTCCCAGCACCTAGCACAGTAACATCAATACAATAAGTAAGTTTCCACAACATTAGAGATGTCATAGAAACTTAATAAATGTTTGTGTAACAAAATTGAAATGGAAATATGCCAAACACTGGAGAAAGCAAAGTAACATAGTATGTGAATTCAGGTTTATGTGGATCCACTCCGGTTTTGCTACTTACGGGAACTGGGGCAACTACTGGTTTTCCTCAATTGAAAAAAAATCCTGATGGCAATATGTATATCCTAGAGTTTCTCATGAAGATTAAATAAAATGAGATTAAGTAGCACAAAATCAAATGAGGTGGCATTATCATAAACCCAATATTATGTAATTTTGTCCTATCTAAAATAATGGTTACAGCCATAAACCATCATTTTCAATAATAAATGATGAGAAACTTTGAGTCAAGTCATTGAGACAAGAATTTTTGACAATGCAAAACACTGAACTAACCACTACCCTTTGCTTAGGAAGATAAGCTAAACAGCTTGCCTTTCTAGAAATGTGGTAGAATAAATACTCTGACCATCCTTCCTGCTACAAAACAACTAGATGATGGATATATTTCAACAAACATTCTTTTAAGTGCATAATTGAGCTTCCAAAAATATAAATAGACAAAGCTTGGGGATCAAAAATAAAGAGAGAAGCTGGGCACAGTGGCTTATGCCTGTAATCCCAGCATTTTGGGAGGCTGAGGTGGGCGGATCACCTGAGGTCAGGAGTTTGAGACCAGCCTAGCCAACACGGTGAAACCCTGTCTCTACTAAAAATACAAAAATTAGCCAGGCATGGTGGCAGGCGCCTGTAGTCCCAGCTACTTGGGAGGCTGAGGCAGGAGAATCGCTTGTATCTGGGAGGCGGAGGTTGCAGTGAGTTGAGATCGCACCACTGCACTCCAGCCTGGGCGACAGAGTGAGACTTTTTCTTTAGACTGTCTTACAAAAAAAAAAAAGAGGAAGCAGAAAACACAGTGGTGAATTAGCCCTCCAGCTGTTGTCGTTCTCCTGGGATTACTGATGATACCAGATGTCTGTAGTTTTGGGTTTTACCACCACACAACCATCCAGAGAACAGAGAACAAAATTGGGGGTACAAAAATTTTATGAGTAAGAGATTAGATTTCCATTTAAAGCCTGGGCTGTCAATTGTTACACCCACAATGAAACAGTGAGTAAGAAAACAGAAAGTTTCTTACCTGTCAAGATGACAAGAAATTGCTCTCAACATAAGCTGTGAGCAGAAAAAAAAATCAAAAACTCTTTCCATGGAAAACTTAACATTGTTTTAGGACATAAAACTAGTCTTCAAAAATTTCAGATAATGACTATCTAACAGTCCACTTTGTCTGGCCAAAGGCATTTCAATTAGAAACCAACAACACAAAGATAAAATCAACAACAAACAGTTACAAAATTTAAAATATTCATCTAAACTTATGGTCACAGAAGAAATTAGAATCGCAATCAAAATACACCTTTTTGTCATAAAAGTTGAATTTGTTCACATATCTCTTAAAATTAACCTAATTGGTGCCTCATCAATCTTATTATAATATATTAAAATATAAGATCTTAGAATGACCTTATGCTAATATACTGTAATATATTACCTTGGTATTTTCTTCCTAAGGTGGAACGTTATTTGTAAGCATGACATTTATTGAAGTAAAAAATTACAAGTAAATCTAAGAGATTATCTTTAAAACACAAAACAAAATTTTATTTTTCTACATTTAATAAAGTCCCTAGTACACAGTAGGTATTCAATAATTTTAGATGTTTTCATAAAAGGTGATGCGATATTATCGCAATGTGTAAACTTTACCTTCAGTCATTTTTATGCCCTTTTATCAAAAACACTAGCTTGAAACTAGCATTCTCTGCAGCAATCCCAAAACCACTTTTAATTTTTCCTTTGAAAAGTAATGGAATGCTTTAAACAGAAGAAAGAAGGATGTGATGGTGTGCTCCAGGCAAAACCAATGGAAACATCACCAGAGACACCAAGTGTTCATGGTCCAATCTATGACTCCTTCCAAGAATGAAGTGAGAAACCATGCAGAGCTCCTTCTCCCAAGCTTGAAAACAGCTGATCCTACTGCTATGAGAAAACAGTATGGTGGTTCCTCAAACAATTAAAAATAGAACTGCCATGTGATCTAGCAATTTCACTTCTGGGTATATATCTAACAGTATTGAAAACAGGGACTTGAAGAGATATTTGTACACTCATGTTCCTGACAGCATTATTCATAACATTCAAGGGACGAAAGCAACTCAAGTGTCCATCAATAGGCAAATGGATAAGCAAAATATGGTGTATATATATACAATAGAACACTATCCATTTCTTTTCTTTGGGACAGGGTCTTTCCTTTTCTTTTCTTTGAGACAGCGTCTCACTCTGTCACCCAGGCTGGAGTGCAGTGGTGCAAGCAAGGCTCACTGCAGCCTTGACCTCAGCAAGCTCAGGTGATCCTCCCACTTTGGCCTCCCTAGTAGCTGGGACTACAGGAGTACACCACCACGCCCACACAAATGTTTCGTATTTTTTGTAGAGACGAGGTCTCACCATGTTGCCCAGGCTGACCTTGAACTCCCGGGCTCAAGCCCAGCTGAGTTTCCCAAAGTGCTGGTATTACAGGAGTGAGCCACTGCACCTGGCCTCAGCCTTAACAAGGAAGAAAATTCTGACACATTACAACACAGATAAACCTTGAGAACAATATATTAAGTGAAACAAGCCAGTCACGAAAGAACAAATAATGTTTGGTTCCACTTATATAAGATATCTAGAGTAGCCAAATTTATAAAGGCATAAAGTAGAAGGGTTATTGCCACGGAGTTGGGGTAGGAGGAAATGGAGAGCTATTGTTTAATGGGTACAGAATTCAATTTTGCAAGATGAAAAGTGTTCTGGAGATTAATGGTGATGGTGGTTGTACAAGAAGGTGAAGGTACTTAATGCCCATGAACTGAACACTTAAAGATGGTTAAGATGGTAAATTTTACATTATGTGTGTTTGCCACACTTAAGAAAATGGCTTTTACATCTTTAATCTATGCAATCTGTCCAGCCTTTGTTGGTGCCAACTAATTTTTGCTCCAAACTGAGGGTAAGATGAGGCTACATTTAATTTTGTTAGAATTATTTATCTTTCCCCCTTAATGGGTTTCCCTCCATTATTTAAAGCAAGTACATTTTTTTTCTTTTTTATTATTCTTTAATTTCTAGGATACATGTGCAGAACATGCAGGTTACATAGGTACACACATGCCATGGTGGTTTGCTGCACCCATCAACCTGTCATCTACATTTGATATTTCTCCTAATCCTATCCCTCCCCCAGCCTCCACCCGCTGCCTGGCCCTGGTGTGTGATATTCCCCTCCCTGTGTCCCTGTGTTCTCATTGTTCAACTCCCACTTATGAGGGAGAACATGTGGTGTTTGGTTTTCTGTTCCCATGTTAGTTTGCTAAGGATGATGGCTTCCAGCTTCATCCATGTCCCTGCAAAGGACATGAACTCATTCTTTTTTATGGCTGCATAGTATTCCATGGTGTATATGTGCCACATTTTCTTTATCCAGTCTATCATTGATGGACATTTTGGTTGGTTCCACGTCTTTGCTATTGTGAATAGTGCTGCCATAAACATATATGTGCATGTGTCTTTATAGTAGAATGACTTATAATCCGTTGGGTATATACACTCAGTAATGGGATTGCTCAGTCAAATGTTATTTCTGATTGTAGATCCTTGAGGAATTGCCACACTGTCTCCTCCAAAATGGTTGAACTAATTTACAACCCTACAAACAAGTGTAAAAGCATTTCTATTTCATCCACATCTTCTCCAGTATCTGTTGTTTCCTGCTTTTTAATGATCACCATTCTAACTGGCATAGATGGTATCTCATTGTGGTTTTGATTTGCATTTATCTATGACCAGTGATGATTAGCTCTTTCATGTGTGTTTGCCATATAAATGTCTTCTTTTGAATAAGTGCTGTTCATATACAGGCCAACCCACAGGAATGGAGAAAATTTTTACAAATTTTTATACCCATCTGACAAAGAGCTAATATCCAGAATCTACAAAGAACTTAACAAATTTTACAAGAAAAAAAATCCCAAACAACCCCATCAAAAAGCTGGGCAAGGGATATGAACATGACACTTCTCAAAAGGAAGACATTTATGCAGCCATACAGACACACGAAAAATGCTCAAATCACTAGGACATTAGAGAAATGCAAAGGCAAAACTACATACCAGGTTAGAATGGCCGATCTTAAAAAGTCAGGAAACAACAGGTGCTGGAGAGGATGTGGAGAACAGGAACACTTATTACACTGTTGATGGACTGTAAACTAGTTCAACCATTGTGGAAGACAGTGTGGTGATTCCTCAAGGATCTTAAACTAAAAATACATTTGACCTAGCCATCCCATTACTGCGGTATATACCCAAAGGGATTATAAATCATGCTTCTATAAAGACACATGCCACACGTATGCTTATTAGAGGGCACTATTCACAATAGGAAAGACTTGGAACCAACCCAAATGTCCATCAATGATAGATTGGATTAATGAAAATGTGGCACATATACCACCATGGAATACTATGCAGTCTAAAAAAGATGAGCTGATGTCTTTGTAGAGAATGGGATGAGCTGGAAGGCATTCCATTCTTGAGCAAACTTCACAAAGACAAAAACCAAACACCGCATGTTCTTCACTCACAGGTGGGATTGAACAACGAGAACACTTGGACACAGGGTGGGGAAGGGAACATCACACACCAGGGCCTGTCATGGGTTGGGAAGGTAGGAGGGATAGCTTGGGAGATATACCTAATGTAAATGATGAGATAATGGGTACAGACACCAACCATGGGAACATGTATACATATGTAACAAACCTGCACTTGTGCACAGGTACCTTAGAACTTAAAGTTACAATAAAAAAAAAAAAAAAGAAGTGGCCCGTTCATACCCTTCACCCACTTTTGATGGGTTGTTTTTTTCTTGTAAATTTGTTTGACTTCTTGTGATTCTGGATATTAGCTGTATATCAGTGAGAGACAGCAAAAACTTTCTCCCATTCTGTAGTTGCCTGTTCACTCTGATGATAGTTTCCTTTGCTGTGCAGAGCTCCTTAGTTTAATTAGATCCCATTGTCAATTTTGGCTTTTGTTGCCATTGCTTTAGTGTTTTAGTCATGAAGTTCTGTCATGCTAATGTCCCTGAATGGAAACTTACCTAGGTTTTTCTTCTAGGGGTTTTATGGTTTTAGGTCTTATGGCCTTAGTCTTTAATCCATCTGAGTTAATTTTTTTACAAGGTGTAGAGAAGGGGTCCAGTTTCAGTTTCCGGCATTACTGGCTAGCCAGTTTTCCCAACACCATTGTTAAATAGGGGATCTTTTCCCCTTGCTTTCTTTTGGGTAGTTTGTCAAAGACAGGAGGTTGTAGATGTGTGGTATTTATTTCTGAGGTCTCTGTTCTGTTCCATGGTCTATGTATCTTTTTGGTAGCAGTACCATGCTCTTTTTTGTTTACATGGTAGCCTTGTTAGTATAGTTTGAAGTCCAGGTAGCGTGATGCCTCCAGCTTGTTCTTTTTGTTAGGATTGTCTTGGCATATATGGCCTCTTTTTGGTTCATTATGAAATTTAAAGTAGGTTTTTCTGATTCTGTGAAGAAAATCAATGGTAGGCTGATGGAAATAGCAATGAATCTATTAATTACTTTGGGCAGTACAGCAATTTTCATGATATTGATTCTTCTTATCCATGAGCATGGAATATTTTTCCATTTGTTTATGTCTTCTCTTATTTTCTTGAGCACGGTTCGTAGTTCTCCTTGAAGAGGTGCTTCACATCCATTGTAAGTTAAGTTGTATTCCTAGGTATTTTATTGTCTTTGTAGTCATTGTGAATGAGAGTTTACTCATGATTTGGCTCTCTGTTTGTCTATTATTGGTGTATAGGAATGTTTGTGATTTTTGCACATTGATTTTGTATCCTGAGACTTTGCTTAAGTTGTTTATCAGCTTAAGGAGTTTTTGGGCTAAGACGATGGGGTTTTCTAAATATACAATCATGTCATCTGCAAACAGAGATAATTTGACATCCTCTCTTCCTATCTGAATAACCTTTATTTCTTTCTCTTGCCTGATTGTCCTGGCCAAAACTTCCAATACTACGTTGAATGGGAGTGGTGAGAGAGGGCATCCTCGTCAGGGCTCTGAGCAGCTCCAATACATTCCGCATTCTAATCTCATTTTAAGTCATTTCACATTAAGCAAGGATAGATGTTACTGGACTGTACGGTGACAGAGGATGAGAAACTGGCTTATACCATGGGTAAGCCAAGAACACAATGAAAACTTCAGTGACTTTTAGAATTATAATCACACTTTTCAAAAATAATCCACTCTTAAATGGCTCCAGTCCCTAAAAACAAAGACGATAAGCTTCATGGAGAAAAGAACTACACGAAAAAATTACAGCTACTTAGGAGGAATAAGTTCTAGTGTTCTATAGCACTGTAGGGTGACTATAGTTAATAACAATTTATTGTGTGTTTTCAAATAGCTAGAAATTTTGATGTTCTGAACACAAAGAAATAATAAATGTTTAAAGTGATGGATATGCTAATTATCCTAATTTGATCATTGCACATTGTATACATGAATCAAAATATCACATCGTTGCTCATAAATATGTACAATTTTTATGTGTCAATTAATAATTTTTAAAAAGAAAAGAACTACATTTCAATAACCTCCTATTTCCTCTACAGCACATAGTTTGGCAGTCACCAATTAATTCAAGTGCTCAAATATTTATTGAGCTTTTAATATATTCCAGATATCCTTCTAGGCACTGGGGATTCAAGTGTGAATAAAACACTTGACTTTCATTGTTCAAGGCACAACATGACTTTTCTTCCTTGTAGACTGAAAAAAAAAATTCTTTTGAGATTAAAATTATGAAGAGATTTCCAAGTATATGTGTGCTTTTCAAAATCCATTTAACATTATTTTCTCTAATGGTAATTTTGTTTTGTAGTTTATTTACCTATCCAGTTAGAGGTTTGCATTTCTTTAGACTAATGCACTTCTTTTAAAGCAAGTAGCGCTGTCCCTCTCACTCTCTAATCAAATCCTAACTCTCTTTTTACAACCTCTCACATTTACATCATGCCCTCCTCTTAACAAAGTTCCTGATGCTCTTCTATTGTGAGTTAGAGATTACACTATTACTACACATACAGAGAACACTGCTGGACTGGTGAATGATTTGCAAGGCATTGAAAGGAAGTATTTACATTTAGGATTTCTTTTTCTTTTAATTTCAAGAATGAAGTTTATGAATTTTGGAAGTGAGATCCAATGCACACAGCTGAATGGTCTATTGGGTTTGGGGCCATTAGGGGGTCTTTCAGAAGAGATAAGAAATGAATGGGGCAGTTTCTCACAAAGCATGGGCTGTGGATTGACCACATCAAAATTCCCTGAGATATTTTTAAAAATTCAGGTTCAAAGACCTCACTGCAGAACTAAGAATAAGAACAGCCAGGGTACTACCTGGGGCTCTGCATTTTAATATGCACCTTAGGTGATCTTTATGCACACAAAATTTGAGAATCAAATGTACTATAGATACAGAGGTTAAGAAAGATAAGAACTCGACCTTGAAATATTTATCTTCCCCTTCCATATTCCAGCCAATACAAAATAACCGCTTCTTAAATATATCGATTCTTCTGGTCTGTTAGCTCATTGCAGTAATTATTAACTAAAATCGGGAAGTAGGAGGGTTAGGGAAAAGAAATCATGAAGGAAATTCTTCTCAGACACAGACACACACACACACACACACACACAGTTGGGCGGGGGCAAAGATGGACTTTGGGTGCAATACTCAATACTCTTATTTATTTGGAGATTCTTTTTTAACAGAATCAAATGGCATTCAAATCAATAGCACTGGAATCTCTAATCATGACATGTTTAACAGCGAATTCTTTAAGATGTTACTGCCCACATGTCAAACCACCAATGAGCCAACCCATTCATTTAATGGTCTCAGAAGAAGGGTGTCTGAACATAAATGCATGAACATATTGAATTAATGACAGTATTAAAAAATAATACTGAAAGAAAATTTTGGAACAGAAGAGGAACAGTGATTGTGGGCCGTGGACAGCAATATACACTTTGAGGAAGATCTGAAACGTGACAGAGGATTTTCAGCACAAGTGAGATTTTCACAGGTAGAAAAGATTGGAGAAGGCATGCCTGAGTGAGGCAGTCAATTGCTTAAATATTTTATGGATCTGCCTGCTGTTTACTGAAGACAGCATGCAAAGGTGTCAGCTTAGTTCAAGAGTGTAAATAGGGCAGGTTTCTTACTTCACCCAATACAACAATTCTGTAAGATCTCTTGCTAGGAGGAAAATTATGCCTTTTCTTCTTTTACATACTTTCTGTTGTTCTTGGTTACAGATTACTTTTTAAAAGCATCTTTTAAAGTAATACCTAAATAGTTTTTGCAATCTTAGATATGGCGGAGGAAGATGGATTGCCATGTCTGACACAGAATGCTGACTTCCTAACAGAGTAATTAATCATAAGGCTTTGGCCCTGTTCATATATGTAGAAAGCTCCTCCTCACATCCCATGCACATTTTAAACTCACTCTTGAATTCCCAGTTCAAACTTTATCTCCTTTGCAAATTATTTTGTCCCCTGTCAGTATCAGCTGCATCTCTTTTGTTCTGGCATAGCATTTTCTACCCTTTTTACAAAAAAGATCACACTGCCTTATAATAGTTTTTGTTTTTATTGTTTCCACTAAATTCTAATAACTGGGATATAAGCTTCTATAGGATTGGGGTTTTACATTTTAAAATTGTATGCCTAATATAATGTCAGGCATATGACAGGCACTTAAAAATATCTGATGCATGAACAAATAAATGAATAAATGATATGATGCCAAGGAGACTATGCTAGACTGAGCTTAGCAGGCAGAACAGATTCTTAACACTACTCTCTGTTAAGAAAAGACCATGAGATCTACAGAGGAAAAGGGAGAATTTTATTTTCTATAAAAAACTATCTGCAGACTGGGGAGCACCACCTTCAGTACAAGTGAACATGTGCTTTCTGAAGAACCAAAGGAGGGTCTGGCTTAAGTAAGGAAACTTGTTTCAAACTTGTTCAGTTCTGATTGCTCAAAATAATGGAGCCTGGATTCGATTATTTCCAAGCCCCAAACCAGAAGATGTTTCTTTCAAATGGCCAGTTGGGGGAGTGGGGGTGAGGGAAGAAACGTGTTCTAGCCACAATTTATCTTGGCACCTGCAACAAAAGTCAGTTTGGCTTGACTGTAGAAAGGGAAGTCCTGTGATACTTCTACAACATCTTTCTGAGAAAACAATATGTGACCACTCCCTTACTTCACTATGGCTGCTTGTTCTGACTTTGAGCACCTCTGTTAGCTACAGGGAGTCCATTTTGTCTGTCCATCAGGGGCATCCTTTAACATCTCTAAGGCCTCCTCCAAGCTTCCTCTCACTAACGCATTTATGTCGGAGGTTGCAAAGGATTTTTGTGAAAAATCAGACCTTCGTGATGACCTTGAGCAGTAGGATATAAATAACTCCCACAAGCTTAGCGTTCCAATAATGGAATACTAGGCATAACTGGGTTAATGCCTCATCTCTGTAATTCTAACTCTAGTCCTAATTTTCCTCTGGTTCTCTTTCTTCTTCCTATAAGTAGGCTCAAGTCTCTTTGAAGCTTAAAATGTCAGAATTAACAAACCGTCCCAACTGTCTACAGTCACCACCTACCCATGTCTTTTCTAGAAACAGAACTTAGGATGAGAATCCTTGTACAAGCGGTTTAATGAGGGAATGCTCTAAAAAAAAAAACTGTAAGGAAGAGACGAAAGAAGGATAGGGCAGGGGGAATGCTAAGCAAAGGTGTGGTATCATATGAGGTATCAATAAAAAAAGAAAAAGCCAAAGGATGAACTACAGAGCACTGCTCTTAAGGGTCCTTGGCATTCCTATGAATTTTCTGGTTACCTGTATTTTAAAGATAGTCTCCTAACAATTCATTGATTCTTGGCACTAAAAGTCTTTTATTTTCGCATGATGTCATGCTGTGAGGTTGTATGGAAAAGCCAGTTATTAACATATTAAATCAAGTAACTAGTATCCTCTAAATGAATAGGCAAAGACAAAACGTGTATGGAAATTTTATTTTTCCCAAATAAAAATGCTTTACTGTTCATTTGTTCAAAGATGATACCCACTGTGTTGTTTACTCGGTGTGTGAATGCTAATGAGTAATGAGTAAGCCACCCTGCAGATTACTCAGCCTGTATGCTGAATTAAAACTACTTCATTATTGAAAAGAAAAAAAAGATATTGTATCAGAAGTCTAGCTTCAGATAGATCCCAAGGGGAATTCTGGAACACAAATTGCACTGGAGCTTGTCTTGCCTTGAGACGAGGAAGCTGAGATTTGATACACCCTTCCCCGACCCTCCCATTCCCCGACACACAGTCTGTGAGCCTTTGGTCACAAACCACTAGAGAAGGGCCAGAAGATCCCAGGCATCTCCATGAGTTGGGTCCTTGCAGCTGAGGCAATGGCGTCCACTTGTCTGCAGACTGCAATCACTTAAAGAACTCCCAGCACTACTGATGCCTGAACCCCACCTCCAGAGATGATGTTTTAATAGTCTTGGGTGTGGTTTGGGCAATGGAATTTTCCTATGCTCTCAGGAGGGTCTAAGGTGCAGACTAGTTTGGGAACCACTGAGATAAGCACCCACAAGAGTATAGAAAACTGCTGGATCACTGCTTAGTTGTGAACTGAGGGAAAGTAATCAAGGCGTGAGTTGAAACAAACGTCATAAGCCGGTAAGACTACTGAAATAAAAGCTGTGGGCTGGGACAATGAAATTAAGCTTTTTGGAGTATGAGTCTGAAATGCCTGCAGAACACTCAGGTTGAGAGAAAGTGCTGGTATAAACCTCAAGTCAGTGTTCAGCTTTTAAATACCAGAGTGTCCAACTTTCAAAGTTTTATAAGCTTTGTTGTTAGAATAGACTATTTTTGGGGTTGAGAATCTGAAGTTATCAAAAGAAAATGTCTTTGCTAATACCTCTGTGGTGATTTAACGTATTGAAAATACCAAGAAAGATTTCTGTTCTTGGCGGTTCCTTTTACCCCTGGCTCTTTCCCTAACATGTAAGTGCAATGTGTGTTCAAGGCCTCAGGGCAGGGATGACAAAACAGACTGAGGTGGGGAAGCTATTCAATCTTCAAATGCCTAAACTCTACTAAGGGAGTCAGGGCATAAAAATTTGATTTAGAATACCTGATGCATCAGAGCAAAGCTTCTTCACTCCATGACTAGATTAAAAAGTCTACACATTGGGGCAGAGTCAGGGAGGGAATAGATAGAAAACAAGGACAGGACAGGCGCAGTGGCTCATGCCTGTAATCCTAACACTTTGAGGGGCTGAGGCGGGGTATCACTCGAGGCCAGGAGTTCGAGACCAGCCTGGCCAACATGGCGAAACCTCGTCTCTACTTAAAATACAAAATTAGCTGGGTGTAGTGGCGCATGCCTGTAGCCCCAGCTATGCAGGAGGCTGAGGCACAAAAATCACTTGAACCCAGGAGTCCAGGAGACGGAGGTTGCAGTGAGCCAAGATAGTACCACTGCACTCCCACCTGAGCGACACAGCAAGACTCTGTCTTAAAAAGGAAAAAAGGAAGGAAGGGAGGGAGGGAGGGTTGGTTTAGACTTTGGGCTCTGAAAAGGGACCCCACACCCTCCCAAGAATGTAGGATCTGACAGAAACTCATAAAGTTTTAGGGAATCTATGGACTTATTCCCAAGTGAAATGCCCTAGGAGTGCAATGGTAATATGAAAAATACATACATATGGTCTTAAGACAGTCACACCGGCACTTGAGCAAGATGGCCGAATACGAACAGCTCCAGTCTCCAACTCCCAGCGCGAGCGACACAGAAGACCGGTGATTTCTGCATTTTCAACTGAGACTCCACCTCTGGGGACAGCGCACAGCTGAAGACCAATAGGGGAAGCAGCGGGGGCCGGTGCAGACGCGAACGACTCTGTCTGACAGCTTTGGGGAGAGCCGTGGATCTCCCAACGCAGAGGTTGAGATCTGAGAACGGACAGACTGCCTGCTCAGGTGGGTCCCTGACCCCTGAGTAGCCTAGCTGGGAGACATCCCCCATAGGGGCAGTCTGACACCCCACACTTCACAGGGTGGAGTACACCCCTTAGAGGAAACTTCCAAAGTAAGAATCAGACAGGTACACTCGCTGTTCAGCAATATTCTATCTTCGGCAACCTCTGCTGCTGATACCCAGGCAAACAGGGTG